>NW_009942240.1:0-28990 GCF_000696875.1 Nestor notabilis | reverse complement strand
TATAATTTATATTTTATATATAATTATATATTATATGTAATAATAATAATATTGTTATAATATAAGCTAAGTATAGAGGTTTATTCTTAAATTTTGCCATCCACATTTAATTACAAAATCTAGGGGTTAGGCAAAAAGAATTGTATTATGTTAGAAGGATTTTACAGAGAAATGTTATTTCACAGTTATGGCAAACTATCTTTTTCTTTATTGTTTGTAATATGTTTTCATGGTATGCTTTTGTGGAGAGTAGAGCATTACATGTGTCTGGCCAGGATGGTACTGGCTTCTGAACTGTGGGTCAGGCAAAATGACCTCAGGAGACAGGGAGATTCAGCCTTACTGTGAGCATCTGAGCAAGAACATCTTCAGGAGAAGCATGAAATCTCAGCAAACAGTGGGCTTGCAAAAGGAGTCAAAGCCAGTAGGCTGGCGAGAAAGGCAAAGAGCAGATATACAAAGCTAAGAGGGAGCTGTCACTGAAATGCTGTTGGCCTCAGAGAACACCCAAAGAAAAAGACCTGTCCCTGTCTTCCTGTGGGCAGGTGTCTTCTTACTGGGCCCCTTTATTTCTAGTCTTTCTTACTCCACATTTTCTCTAATGCATAAAAATTCATCTCAGAGGTGCAAATCCTAGTGGTGTTTTCAGAGGAAACACATTAAGAAATAAATCTCCCTCTATACAGTAGCTAGCTTAGGCTTTACACTCACAGGTGTGGTTTAAATCCTTTAGTTAAACTTGAAACTCCATGGGAATTATTTTCAAATATAGGTTACCCGAGTAAGGAAGGCATTTAATTTTCTATGCACATTTCACGTCCTTTCAGGACAATGTTTAGAATTTGAAATAAAATCCTTTTAATCTCATTTATCCATTCCTAAATTCATTATGTGAGATGAATCCACATGATTCCAGTGTCTCAGTAGTCCAGCCAATGAAGACTCTTTATATAGACAAATCCAGGACAACCCCTGTACCACACTCCATGCCATTTGACATTAAAACAAATAATGATTTTTTAATAAGCATGTCTAAGAGATAAATAAATCATTATGAGTAACTCTCATTTTCTCACTCTTCCGCTAGACCTCTTTTGTGGTTGCCCACTTCCTTCCCCTTACGAGGATGCTACCTAATTCTTAACCGTAACTGCTCATGACATTCATTATATATTAAGCACCCTCTTGTTTTTTCTTCATTTCATGCCTAGCATAGCCCATCTCTCAGCTCTTAATAAGGTTCTTGGTGAGGCCAGTGAGTGCAGTGAGAGGCGAGTCTCTGGTGAGTCAGGAAGGTATGGCAGATGGTGGACTGATGTGTGCATTAACTGGCTGCTTTGCCTGTGATCTTCCTGTTCCTCACCTCTTGCTGTTAAGAGCTGAGAAACAATGGAAGGGGTTAATGAAACAGGAACTTGTCCAGGTGGTCAAAACTTCATTGCAGCTCCTGAACGTTAAGTGCCGTATCAACAGGCAGTAGCAAGAGGGATGAAAGTGAACTGCCCTCATTGCACGCCACCTACACTACAGACTGCTGCATGACTCAGGTTTCCTTGCAAATTTTATAGAACAGAGGTAGGCTAATGTTGAATGAGAAACACTTTCAAGCTGATGTTGCCAAAAAAAAACAAAGGGTAGAAATGGTAGCAGTGCAACAGCTGAAAGAAAAGGGACAAAACCAGAGTCTTCTAGCAAGTCAACCCACTGCAGCTGTTGTTATTTTTTTTATCAAAGACCTTAATTCAATCCTATTTTTCTACCACGAAAGAGAACTCCACTTCTTTTCTAATACTGTGATGCCTACAAAAATTCAAAGTATCCTCTGGTGCCCTGACAGTCACACATTGATCCTTCTGATCAATGTCATTTTACTGTTTCTTGTACTCCCCCTCATGTTTATACCCTGCTTTCTGTTTCCTCATTCTTATGCTGAAGAGTGGCTGGATCAGGGATTAATTGTTTTGTTCTGCATTTGAAAAATGCAGTGCATGAAGTTGAAACAGGGGCTCTGGTTAGTGATTACAGCTCCCACATGCAATGGCAATATAAATAAATTAAACAATGTTAGTCATAACCTTAGTCACTTCATTCTAGAAGTTGAAAAATAGCCAAAGACCATACAGTACCTCTGCATTATTTCTGAATTTATGGGGATAAAGATTTGAAATGTTAACAACTTGTGTGCAAACCAACAGATATCCAGGCTGAAACAAGCCTTTTAAGCACAGTAAAGCAATTCTCTGGTAGATTCACTAATGACAATACTTGTCAGGCCATCAATCATTGTACATCCTCCCAAACAAACCTCTATATGTATCCCCGCTTCAAACACAAATCCCTGAGCTTGAATATATTTTAATCTACATCTATATACTTTTAGTTTCATAAGCAGTTACACTGAAGCTAAAGCTATATGCTTCACTCTATGGTCTTATAAGTGAAAGCCTGCCTGGGACTCAGTAGAAAGCATGTCAGGATTATGCTTGTCCTAGACAGTTAAACAAGCTTCTAGGTGCCTGGGTAATTCTGAATATCTCTCTAATCTTCTATCTATCTCTTATGGCTCCTAAATTCCTTTGAAAATACAGCTAATAACCATCTTGGTTGGCTTTGGGCAAATTACCCGATCTTTGTATTTAGGTCAGGTTTTTAAGAAATTAAGGTACAGAAGGGCAGCATATAGTGAGTAAATCCAATGTTGAGAAACTGGAGAGAGTCCAGTATAGGGCTACTGAGATAGTCAAAGACTGAGAGAATGTGACCTACAAGGACAGGTGAAAAGAGTTGGGCTAGTTTAATTTTATAGAAAGGAGAGGAAGAGGTGAGTTAATTATCTACTTATCATTCCTTGAAACAATTACAGAAATTACAGAGCTAATCCTTACCAGGAAGTTAAAAATGATATAAAAACTGGCAACAACCACAAGCTGTAGTTTAGGAAGTTCAAATGGAATACTAGAGGGGAAAATATTATGAGAAGGTCAATGCAATACTGACTCAGTTTGCCTGAAGAGGTTTTGGAGTCTCTGTTCTAGCAGGTTTTCAGGAGCCGATTGGACAAAACCATGGCTGACCTGTTCTGGTACCCACAGAAGACAGGGCATTGGACTCAAGGTCTTCAGATGTCCCTTCCAGACATCATTTGTATGGTTCTGCAATTCAATGATGCAATTATTTGAAAGCATGGAGACACTGGACATTTTGGAAACACCAATGTGTTTAAAAACCATCTCTTTGTACCTTAGTTGACCATCTGTAAAACGAATACCATACCTTCCTACTTCCCAAGGAGACTATCTGGATCAATCAGTCAATTAATTATGTGAAGCTGCCATCTACTACAGTTATGAAAGCCAGAGTAAATAAATAAATAAATAAATGTGTGACAAAACCCTCCACTGGTCTAAACTCCTATAACTCTAGTGGCTGAAACAATATTACACTAATTTACTCCAGCTGAGCTACCAGCCCATGTTGTTTATTCATCCAAATGAGCAATTGTGAAGTTGAATGCTGCTCAGTATGAAATATTAAAGTGAGGAATTTTTGTACTCTAAATACTGGCTCTCTGAAAAGTGATGTTTGCCTCAATTTAGTATCACCATTGGGGAAAAGTCAGAGAATTGTGAAGGACTCTAGAAAGAACTATGTTTAAGGGACTATACTTGTGGAAGACTAGTTATAGTAATGGACTGCTAAGGACTAAATAAACATGCATACTTTGCAAGAAGAGAGGCTGTTTGTCACATTCTGTTAAAGTGCAGCAAAAATTAATATCTGAAATTTCTAAGCTGTTACATTCCTTCAAAACCATTTCTGTTTTGAAACTGCAATCTCTTATGCAAATCTGAAGGACAAATAAAGGACCCTTACCATACATAATGGGCCTCTGTGTTTGCCTGAAAAAACATTGCATAGTCAAGCAAAGCACCATAATTTTAAACAGTTTTCAAACACACCTCCCAGGAGATGGAAGAAAAGTTCATGAAGAGGTCAGGACTGCAGTCATCAAAGTAGTGGAATCACTGCCTGAGGAGAGGACCATCATTCACAGAGAATGGAAGTGTGCCAGATAAAGATGCTGCTGCCCAGACTTCTTAAACCTTTCCTTAAGAAGAGGGCTAATTTCTTAAGGAGCCGTTAGAGAATTATGCTGTCTCGTTGAAAATGGGGCATCACTCAAGAAATCACTTCCAAAGAAAGACGAAGTGTTTTCTGAGAAGCCAGGTCAACTTCACGAATTGTCTGGTAGAGAGATTGAATGTGATAAGCATTGTAAAAGGGCTTAGATTAAGTTAAGTAACTCTTTATTGCCAGAGAAAGCCAGATGAGTTTTGAAAAAAAGAGCAGGTGATTAATTTAATAAGATGAAAGATACTGCTAGGACTGGTCAGTAATTAATTAAATGGGAGACTAGTGCTCAGGTAAAAGACTGAGCAAAATCCAATAGACATAAAAGCATATACCAGTGAATTAGCCACTGGCAGTTCAAACAAACTTCCATACTGTCATGTACAAATCCCATTTACTAGATGATCATTGCATGCTGGTACAGTCCAAGAAGCAGGAGGTGACAGTGCTTCTATCCGTAAGTATCTGTAATTTGGAACTCCCTGAGGTGAAATAGAAAAAGAGCCTCTTCTTTACTAGTAATAAACTAAGTTCATAGCATAAGATAATAGTATCATTAACAAAGAGAAATGAATGCATAAATACAAACCTCTGTGTCAGCTATAGCTCTTCTTCATAGGAGGCTATCTAAGGCAAGACAGCCTTACCCTCTGCAGACACACAACTCTGTCCTCTTCATACCCTGGGCCACTCTACTATCTCAGAAATTCCTATTACACATTGGCTTTTGTATATGAGTTGAGCAGTTAAGCATCCCTCGACTGTATTAGAAACTTGTACATGGCTAAGGTGGAAATGGTACTGATCATACTAGGAACTCCTGTTGCCTCGCCAAGGTGGGAAGCAAAAGAGGGAGTAATCAGTCACCTCCTGACAGCCTTGGAACATTCCTCACCTTGGTCATACCCCAACTGGAACAGTAGCATTGTTACTGGATTCCAGTAATTACTAACTCAAATTGTGGCCAGGATAGAAATTTACCGATGACTAAAGACAACCATCTTGCAACCCTATAAACAGCAGTCCTAAGACCTTTTGAGCTCTCCTGGACTGTAGCAGGCTGCGACCAGCATCTCCCTCTGATTGGAACATCCCTCAGAGCTTGCAGACTTGAGAGTTTGATAAGCAGAGGACGATCACCAAAAGCTAACCACGGAGCCTGGGCTGAAGACTCCCCACTCCTTAAGGCTCAACCCTCAGAAATGCTGAGACATTTGAAGTGAATATTTCACTGAAGTCAAGCGGAATTTTTAACAGATATACCTAGATAGATAGACAGACAGATAGATCTCTTTGTGTCTGTAAATTGATTTAGATTCCCTATAGCAAGCATAGTTGAATTGGTACTTTTGCAACACTATATTAAGCTCAACTTTTGCTGATGTCTTAGACAGTGATTCCTCAGAAAATCATAACTGACTATACATGTAATCTATTAGACATAAACCACTGACCAAGTCTGACCCTTAGACATAAACCACCGACCAATATTGGACCTAGTCACACCTAAACTCCATCAGGAGTTCAGAAAGCAAGGGGGTCTACTCTGAACCTCATGACTCAATAGGAGGGTCTTCCTTACCCCTTTGCATCTTCAGTGTCTGTGTAAATCATTGAAAATGGATTCTAACTTGATTTTTCTTTGTTTCATACATGTACTAAGTAATAGAGTGAACCTTGCCATCAAACTTTCTTAAGTTATACTTTTATAAATTCGTATTAAAACTACTCTTGCTTATATCTCTTTATAGTGATTCTTTGAGTGACCCTAAACCACTGATTTCATGACAATGAATCAAGAGGAAAACTATTACGCAGTGAAATAACCCCACATGCAGCCTGAACTGGACAACTGATAGCAGTAACAGGTTAACATTATTCAAGATTTTGTCCATATTAGTAAACTGAAGTGTTCCAGGACACAGGCACTGACCCTAAAAGGTGTTCATCTATACTTTATACTTACAAATGGTTAGAAAAGTCCCTTTTCATTTGTGTCAATCAGTCTTCTCCCAGATCAGCCAGGTGAAAAGGGCCATGAGTGGCAACAAACAAATTGGGTGCAGCCACTCTGTTCTGGAGCACAAAAGCATGAAACAGTTTAGATGTGGCCAGACAGTACTTGTTGGCTTCACAGCCAGAGCTTGGGCACTAGCTTGTTCAATAGCATACGCATAGCTCTTCCTTCACAAGCTGGTTCCACCTCCAGTGACATTTTCCCTCATCTTTCTCCTCGTTACACCAGTTCCACCAGGTTTCCTGATCTGATCTCCCAGTTAGTTCCCAATTTCCCTTTTTATCCATTCACCTCCAAGTTCACCACCCAGTTTTCTGTACAGTGTCAATATTCCAGCTGATAACAGCTGATATGATGCAAAGCTAGAAGCAGTGCTGAACATGTAAGTGCTTCAAGTGTGGGAACTTGAAACTCTTGGAGCCCAGTCAGGAGTGCTGCCCATAGTGAACAACTCAGTCTACATCATACACCAGCCCACAATATTTTCACATACGACATACTGCATACATTGTAAGCACATCTGTTGGCAACTGCAATAGCTCATGTAGCTCCAGCGGTCTTCTAACCATAAATCAAAATAAATCTACTTCTTAACAAGCTATTTATTTAGTGGCCAGCAGACCAAGCATTATTTGATGCAGAAAATCAGGAATAAATGCACATTTACAAACCTAAGAGTTTTCAGTTCTTGACATAGAGCTGTATTTTCTCTGATCTGGAAGGCAGGACCACAGTTCTTGTACGGGACAGTGAGCCCATGTTCACACGTGCTCCTGTGAATGATAGTTGAAAGTCTGATGCATTTGCACACAGGATGGTGAAAATGTTATGCATTATAATCTGAAAATAATGTAAAAATGCAAGATCATTTCATTGTCTCGGTCTACCCTTTTTTTAATCAGAGTTGAAAAGAGTCATGTGTGCCTACCTACCTGTTTTATAATGTGTTAAACATTTCTTGCCAGGTTTTGTAATATTTCTCATTTATTTTATAAAAGTTTAGAAAGCTTAGAAAATGGATGAACAGTGAAATAAGAGTTATATTTCATCATAAATGCAGAAATATTTCAGTACAACCACCATTTTAAGCTATTGGGATACCACTGTCATTTCTTCGGATGAAAGAATTCCTTTTGGTTTGTTTTCTGGGTTATCAGAGGGTCTGGTAATAGATATAACATTTCTCTGAGTGCAGAAAGCAGCAGAGAAACATCTCTATCTATTCCTAGAGGAGACTGATATGACAACGAGTAGCTGATGTGTCACAGTGGGGACAAAAAGGAATTACTACATAAAACTCTGTCTCTATAAATGTAACTTCCAATAAGGACTAGATGGGTTATGCAGAGTGCTGTCTTCATCTCAGAGGGATTCACAGGGATAAGTCAGATACCAGCATTGTAAATGACTCTTTTTGCAACTGCAATAGCTACTGTAGCTCTGACAGTAACTTACATGTTTTAGGTTTTAAAGTCACTTTTATTGGTAGATGAAGCACAGGCCAGGAAACCTGTATTTTTCTTTTCTCTCTTCAGAAAGCACTGAAGGATCTTTTAATTTCCACTTGAATAATCACCAGAAACAGGCATAAGTCTGGTTTTGGCTTTTTCTCTAGTGCCTTTTTTAAGTCGTTTTCTCAGATGGCTTTTGAAAACTGTTATCTGAAGCATGTTCTGATAACATAGCTGATGCCAATTATGCACTCTCTGCCCTCTCCTCAGCAATTCTGTTCATTTATTAATTTGTTCTAAAGTGGCTAATACATTTTGCCCTTAACGCCTGAGAGCTGCAGCAGTGGTCTGTAAACTGCTGAGTATTATATTTCACTCTATTCAAGATCCCCTTTTTCAGCTCAGGCACCATCTGGGCCACCCACCATATCTGGGTTTGAGGCCTCCTTCAAGATCAAGAACAGAGCATTTCTAACAAGGAGGTGACAACTGAGTTAGAACAAAAACAAAACAAACCCAAAAAATAACACCTACACAAATCCCTCTGTTTATTTATCCTAAAGATCTGTGAGAAATAAACATGATGCATGCAACAGGCAAAGATGACAGGTTTTGGCACTGACACATCCCGAAGAGCTAGAGAATGTCAGACCAGCACATACAGCAACCCTAGGCTGCAGCAGGCTTACACGGTAGCATTCAAAGAGAAGGGCACTGTGGTTGGCACTTAAATTAATATAGCAAGGGGAAAAGAAGACAGAAAAGAGGACCAGGAA
Organism: Nestor notabilis; assembly: GCF_000696875.1. Lineage (NCBI taxonomy): Eukaryota > Metazoa > Chordata > Aves > Psittaciformes > Psittacidae > Nestor > Nestor notabilis. Next base: position 20,615 of record NW_009942240.1, on the reverse strand, counting down.
AGAGAAGGACATTCTATTCCCTATTCTCTTCAAAACTGACCAGAAATGCAATAAACTTTGAAATAAAACATTTTAGCTAGCATGAGACAACAGCTGCCACCCTTTAAAAACTGATAACTCCTAGGTAAAATGACCACAGACGTTATGTCACATAAGCTGTTTTGAAGTTAGAGAACGAAAGTTATCCCCCAGGACATCATCAATCTCAACGATATGGGCACAGAAACCAGCCCTAGCAGTAGCACACACTCGTGGCATCCAGTCATGTTTGACCCAGCAGTGACAGTCGGTATTACAGAAGCACCTGTCTCGTTCATGCCATCCAAGTCTCTAGTACCAGCCACCAGTCATGAGGTGAGACAAATAATGCAGGTCAAGTTTGAGACTTTTTCTCCTTCTCTCCAAGGAGAGAGAATTTCACAGGAAGAATAGACTTCCAGATTGCCAAATTTTGTAAGTTTGTTTTGTTGCAAATTATATATGACATGTACTTATTCTGGAAAACTGAGGGCATTGAAACAGTAGCTATGAAGGTGATTCCTTGTTTCTAATAGGTCTTGTTCAAAACAGCCTGTGAGAAACCTTCATCTACTGAACAGATGAGATGAACAGATGGGTTACTGGGTTTGCTTGTACCTGCGGAAGGGTATTAATAAGTTGGTCTTCACAGACTGGTAGGAGACCCTTTAGACTATGCCGACTTGGAGGAAAGCAGTGAGGTGTCTCTGCAGGAGATTATATGCATCCATGTCAGGGTATGCACCCAGGCCAGTGTCCTGAAATCTGTCATCTTTGACATACTGTCATATTACACATCTATTTTTCACCCTTCTGCTAGTTTCTTTGGTGCAAGATGTGGCACCACTGCACTGAGTTCTGCTATGCAATGCTGACTTATCCTTAGATGCTCTGGTCTCAGACCAACAGGGGCTTTGTAAGCGGGGATCAGGATATTGACCTTGACTTAGTATTATGAGGTGCCTCTAGGACCAACAGTGATAACATGTCACTGAATACATGTACCACAATGCTATATCAATAAGAAGTTTCTAAATGCTGATGGTGAAATATTGTAACACCATAGGTAACATTCAGTAAATAATGAAGGATTATTTTAGAAGGCCTGATAAACCTCCACTCAGATAGGACAAATGGTTCCAGCCACCCAGCCACAGCAGAAAGCATAAATTACAGACAGAAACATCATTACCAAAGTCTATCAGGAAAGAATAGTCAGAGGAGGAAACAAAATGGGCTGTGACATTCACATATTATATACAGAACATGATAGTAAAGAAAGCAAACTCAGTTGGGGATCCACTGTTGAACAGATTTAAGTTTGATTTACCAGCATAGCAACTGATAACACTACCTTCTCTTCCTGTTTCTCAAGACCAGTTCTACCCACATTTTCACTTTGTTCTGTGTGGACCTCTCAGTATTCAGTATCTGCTCATATTTCAGAAAATTCTTAAAAAGCACAGCTAACCACGTGTACACATAACTAATGGAACATGGCATTTACCTGGAGGAATCTAGTGCTTTTGAAAGAAAAACACCTGCTTTTTTCCCTTTTCATATATTTATGCAGATAATAACACATGAACGTAAGAAGACTTGGTATACTCTCTCAAATAGAGAGTAAAAAATAACACTACAGAAACATGTAAATTTATGTCAGTACCTAAATAATAAATTGTGTCAAAATAATAAATCAATTTTAGTTCTTATAAATGATAACAGATGTGATTTAAAATGTCTCTCCCTTGAAGTACTAAAGGGATTGCTATAATTAATCATCTGAAATCAAATACATCATTTGTAATCTTGTTGAAGTCAGACAACCCACCATACAGTTTTACTGATCATTTCCCAAAGGATTATAGCCTATTTTAAACAGCTACACTGTTTGTGTTACAGAGTTGCCACACTTGACTTCAGAGATGATAATCTTTCAGGGGAGAGGGTGAATCCATTACTGTATGTTGTGTTTGTTAAACATCCAAAGCTACCAGCGCAGGCACAGCAGCTCACATTTTGCATTCAGATGCAGTGGTATAAATCTGACACCACCATTAAAATCTACAGTTATGAATTTACATTAGTGAAAACAGGATTTGGTCACAGTGTATATTCCTTTTCATTAAAACTCTAAAGCATTTTGAAAGCCCTCAGGTAAGAAGTACAGAAAGAAATGTAAAGTATATTAACAGTTATTGCTGTGTACACTTTCATACATAGCAAGTCTAAGCCACCAAGGACTATGGAAACAGAAGTCTGGAGCCTCTGAGAGACATCGTACAACTCAGGTCAGTGCTGGGGAATGGAAACACACTCTGTATTCCCACACCTGCTCTAAAATACACTGTGTGCTTTGACCCCCTCTGTGGCTGTGTACATCTAGACTGGAGCTGAAAATCTGGTAGTCCTGTACCAGCGTAAAGCTGTTGATGACTGACTTGTGATCTCAAAGGTGTGCACACTGACAGCTACTGATAGGGCCTCAGGTTTTATGTTTATTCAAATCTGCATGAATATTCAAGAGCACCAAATTTACTGAGCATAGAGAAACACTCTAAATTGGTTTACTCCTCCTGTAATCTTCCAGTCCTAGAGCAGTGGAGCTGGGTACAGGTCACTAAAGCATGTCCAGACAAAGGCTGGATGTCTCCTCTGCAGAGGCAGCTCCCTCTTGAGTGCACACAAGTGTGAGCGAGCAGGTGCAGGGATAACTGCACCTGGGGTTGTGCAAATGCAGATACCGAAATCTCTCCTGTTCATGTCACTTCACATCCACCAGTATCTATACAGAATCATAGAATCACAGAGTGGTTTGTGTTGGAAAATCATCTAGTTCCAGCCTCCCTGCCATGGGCAGGTACCATACATAACTGTTTCCTGCAATTGCTTAGGGATGAACATGAATCGTATTTTCTGGCTACAATAACTGTTTGAATGGAGTCTTAATCATCTTTACTTTCTATCTTGCTTTTCGCTTTATTTCTGTTTCTTATTTATTTTCTCCCGTGGGAGTCCACCGTCCTTCTCATCATGAAGGTCATCCCACCCTCGCTATTGGTAATTTTAGGATTTTGTCATCCCTATTTTCCAGCTGCTTCCCAGAGCTGCCAGCTAGGGTGGCTCCGTCGCTCATCTGCAGATCCCTTGTCAATTCAAATGGACTCCAGCAGTCACTCCAGCTCTCCGTATCACGTTGCTAAGCAACACACTTATTGGAGGGCTTTTTATTATTATTATTTGGAGAGGTAAACTTTTTGTTACAGTGCAACCATTTAAACATACTTTCCTGACATAATTTTCTTCAGTTCAAAATACAGGAAAATGTTGCCCAGGGGAGTAAAGGAGCAAAGCAAATGAGTCCTGCTGTGGTGCAGAGATAATGTGACATTTGTCTGCATTGGTACTGTTATACAAAAAAACCCTGATAGGTATAACAACACAGCTTTATGTTTTGTGACTGAAAAAGCTTTACATACAGAACCTCATCCTGATACTGAGTCTTCACATTTTTTGCCAAGTGACTGGAGGAAGGGAAATTAAAATTAGTCTTAGTTGGAAGCTAAGGTAACAGTGGGAATATTAATGTTCTAATTAAAAAAGAGGAATCTTGTACACCCAGTGAAGCCTCCCTGTAGACCAAGTCCTTGAAAGTAGAATAAAAACAAGTTGTGATAGATGGGTACTAAAGAGATTTCTTTTTTTATTATTATTTATTTTTCAAATGCTTTTAGATCTAACCAGTAGCTCCATTTTAAATAAGGTAATTTTACCACAAACAGTTATTTATATTAGGGAAAGCTAGTAAGACAAAGGGTTGTGAGCTGCGAGCCTGGATTTTAATCCTGGTCCTTCAGAGACTTTCTGTGTAACCTTAGATAAGTCATTTATCCTCTGTGCTCAATGCTCATGACACAAATTTTAGGTGTTTCCTTCCTACCTCTTAGGATTCACCACAGCAGAGTCAATTAGTGTTTCTTCAAAATCTGGAGCTCTTTTGGTGGAAGGTGCTACATAAATATAAAGTAATATTTTAAAGGGATTAGAACTTCCCACAAAAATATTCTCTGGCTGGTGCAAGCCACTTTTGCTGTCCACTTGAGAGATTAATTTTTTGCCATTTCTGCCCCCCCAAGTGTATGACTGAAATATTCAAAGTACATACATGAATTCTGTGCTTATGAGAGATGCCAGTTTGAAAGGTACAAAGATTGTAGTAATCTAATTAAAGGAGAGATCCAAATTTAGTGTTAAAAATGCACAAAGTCAGTTATTATGCCTAACAGAAAATGCCACTCTTAATCTCGATACAGTAGGTTTTCCTCCCAGTGCTTGTATAGTTATCTCTATTAATCCAGACATTTAGACACTTGCCTCATTTGAAGGTAAATAGTCTTATACATCTCTAAGGGTCTCTTTCTCTACTTAGATTTAGGCATGCAAGAAGGAGGAAGGATGAAGATTACAGTCTGTCAAATAGGATTTATTTCATCTATGAATAAAATACATTTCTACAAATACTGAAGGAAGTCCCTTGCTCTAAAAAGTTAGAAGTCCAGGAAAAAGAGCAATAACAAGTGATGCAGAAAATTTGTTTATATTCTGGGCTTCACTCCTCCCAAAATTAGTTTGCTGAGGCTTAACAGAATTAAATTTATCAGGAAAGTAAGCCAAAAAAAGAGCTTCAATATTTAGTAAATTAATGTATTCAATTCAGCATGGTCTTATGACTTTCACCATATGCACCAGGGAAAAAGAATTAGGACAAACCATTTTTATCCCTTTGGGCACAAGAACATTTGCAGAAGTCTACTGAGTTTCAACAGAGAAGTCCCAAAGGACCGGATAAGGGAATCTTTAAAAAGAGGGGGATGGAGTGTGTGGGGGAGGATCCAGAGAATTACACAGTAGTTGACTTCAATTCCCAGAAAGATTCTGGAACAAACTCTTAAACAATCAATTCAAAAGCAGCAGAAGACAGTAAGATGATAAAAGACAGCCCACTTGAGTGTGTTAAGAACTGATGATGTCAAACCAATATAATGTCCTTGTCTGCCAATATAATTGCCATAATGGATTAAAGGGAAGCAGTAGATATAATGTATCTTGCCTTAACAAGGACTCAGAAACTGTCACAAGACAAAGTCTTCTAAAAATGCTGAAGAAATATTATGTAGATCAATTGTTCTTACACCGTAAATACAAATATCAGCAGTGCTACATGAACCACTTCAGAGTGATATGCAGCAGCACCTGCTTCTGCGCCAAAAGCAGTAGGCATGAGACGTGCACTTCAGGCTTAGCTGCAAAAGCAGGGTGAGCAAGAAGATTTGGCTACAGAGGTCGAACAGGTTGAAGTGAATGAAAGAAATGGAAATGGAAGGTGAAGTGTGATGAAAGGAAACAGGAAAAATTATGGATAGGATCCTGATTTAAGTACTTAAAGCATACCTAGAGGAGCAGGGTAGGAAGGGATCATCAGGTTGGAGGGGCAGAGATGGTCAGTGCATTGTAGGTTTGAAATCCAAATTGGTAAATTAGAATGTACATGAAGGTATTTTTGTTTGGGCGGTAGACTCACCATATTAGACTGTGCATCCATTGTAACATCGATCTGTGCCTACATTTTCAAGAGATTTAGAGTGTGGAAACTGATCTGTGATGGAGCTAGTGCACTATTGCTCTGTCAGAGCTGCCCAAAGGCCAGGAAATCTGGACAAATGTACAGAAGTCCTAAATTTCAAAGGTGAAAAACAGCCTGACTACTATGACAAACTCTTTAATGGACACAGAAAAGTGGAATGCTACCCAGGAAAGTTGCAGAAAAGCTTTCTTTCAAGGGTTCTAATGATTCTGATATACACCTGTGAATGAATCTTTACACTGCTTCAGAAGAGAGGATTATGCTGGATAATCCTGTGAGGTCTTCTCAGACTCTTTTATTGGCAGTTTAAAGTTTGAAGTGGCGCTATACTCTCTGGACAAGTTCCAGTGAAACAAAGGACAATCCTGCCACCAAAGCCCAGACTCAGAGAAGACAGACAAGCTGAAAAAGCTGACCTCTGTTGCTCGGAGCCTCACCTGACAAGTGCGCTAGCAGGAAGTCTGCCTATTATCTCCCTTTGTTACTCTCAAAATTTATGTTAAGAGCAAAAGGAAACACCTTATATATGTTGAGCTAAAATTTAAGTGCCAACCTGGAGAATGCTTTACAGTCAAATAAAAATGTAAGTTACTGTTAGTCCATTTGCAGGAATACCAACACTCATTGTCAAGATTGATCTAAGAAAAAAAAAAGCCCTGCTTAATACGCTTAAAATTGTTATACAGGAAAGCCTACAAACATGGACCCCTTTTCTTGGGTGTCATGCTTGTCATTCCAGTGTATCTAGGCAAACGTAGGCTGACAGCTTCCTGCTCCTGGAGCAGTAGAGGCAGGAGGTGTTATGACAAACCATCAGCATCCTGTTGTCCTCAATGGGAGGAGCGTGATGCTCATGTTGGGGTTTTCTTCTCCCCATTCTACGACTCCTTGTTTTCCTTCTCCCAGCCCTCTCCAGACACACACACACACACAAGGCAATATTTTGTCAGGCAGTGACTGGGGGAGGAGGGAGGGAAGGGTGTCACCCCTCCTCAGTGGGGCCACCCCCAGAGCTGAAGCTGGAGCAGGAGAGGCAGCAGACACTCTCCCCGGTGCAGGGGCTACACCGAAAACAAACAGCTAAGGCCATGGAGAGGCTGAGCCCTTGCACTGCTGGGTCAGCACCCAGCCAGGGGACTTACGCAAGCAGGCAAAACAGTCTTTGTCTTTGAGACAGGAAAAGGGTTGATTGCATGGGCCTGCGCAGAACATTGAAGTCAGACGATTCCCAGACCAAATTGAATAGGATTTCAGCTCTGAAGACAAAGGACTGAGGGCTGAAAGTGAGGTTAAGGCTGGTTAAGAATGTCAGAGCAAAATTCCTTTAGCAACCTGATATACTTTTTACTGTTCTTTAAAGTTTTGGGAGACATCCTGCTGTTACAGTGAATGCTCTGTGAATTCCTTCTTCAAATATTTGGCATGATATCTTTAATTAGTCAGTCTTTATAGACTGAGCAGTACACCCATTTGAAATTGGCAACAACATAGCTTATTATTGAAAAGAAAAAGTGTATCTGCTACTAATGCCCATGTACATTCCTTAAGAGAAGATTAATCCTTTAGAATAGTAATTCTATATAATTAGGACTAAAGGAATCCAATTAGGAGGAAAAAAAATCAAGGAATCAGCAAATATCCTTGACACTGACATCTCCTTGGCTGGAGAATGGCATCTCAAGGAAAATGGTATGCACTCCATCTTTTGTTCAGTTCACATTTAAATGCCCAGAACTTCAATAAATGTTCAATAAAAAGCAACTCACACATAGTGTAAGTTACAGCCTTACTCCACCTAAGTTCTGTTTTCATATCATATTTCTTGAATTCAGAAAAGACAGGTTTCACATAAACCATACAAGCCATTATTATAGTCTCAATATAGATTAAGCTATGGTCAGAAAGAAATGATTACAGGTATTTACAGCAATTCAGGCCTTTTTGCATTGATTTATTGATGGTTACTCCACATTTCAGCTACACTTAAAGATGCAAATTTCCACCTGAGTTTGCAGTCATTGCTCCCAAATCACCAGGTATGTACCATCAATATTAATGGATATTGCCTCCAGAAGAATAAAATAATACAATGTAAGCATCAAATGGGTCCATATCCAAAGCTGCACTAGAATATAACTCCCTTTTGGCATACACTGAAATGAACATTTGTTGTTTGTATAAAAGTTATGTCATTCAATCAGTCTCTTCAATGACAGCCTCTGACCTGCTGGAAATTTTTTTTAGAAATAGGTGGCTTTTGCTACTCAAAAGGGACAATCTGTGCTCAGTATCTCACCAATTTATTCTCACCCACAACCAATGGGGCAAGTGATTTTCCTGCTGGGTTAATGCCCTCTGATTGTGCTGTTCCTGCAGTTTCACTAGCCTGGACTCACACAGTGCATTGGTCCAATACAGGTGCAGCCAAGATAAGAAATCCAGGTTATAGCCAGCATTTTTTTTGCCAGAAATAAACTAGGATGTTTTAAAAGAGAACAATAAGAAACCATATCAGTTATAAAGAGCTGTTGAAGAATAGAGGGTCATTTTAAAATTTTTTTACTAGGCAAGACGGTCTTCAAGGGTCAAGTCATCTTGTGCTACCATAAGTAAGCTGGAGTGCAGGAACACAAAAGACTATCTCAGTAGGTTGGCAGCAGGTTCCCTATCCTTGACCCTACTTTGTTTCTGTGCAGACCTATAGCTTATTTCATCATGAACAGAAGAGAAGGAAAAAAAAAAAAAGAAGAACCTCTGTCATGAATCAATTAGTCTGGTAAAATTAGACACTGAACTTCAGATTTTATAGCCATTTTATATTTCTCATAGACTCATTTGAGCACAGGAAAGCCATTTTGTTTGAAAGCTCATGGAGAAGAACAAAGTTATTTGAAAGTCATTGATCAGCAGTAAAATCCTTTCTTAGTCTGAAAACGATGATTTATTTCCAATAAGAATACCCTTAGTTTTATAAAGACATCATTGTGCAGAACATGTGGCAAAAGCAACAGGATTCTGTAGGAAAGACCTTGAAATCTAAAGACACATGTATAAGTCAACAAGCTTCAGTTAGAAATCCATTATAAATAGAACTGATTGAGGAAGACAATTGATGTTTATAGGCTGAGACTTATTAAGCTTAGTATTTTCACACGTTGGTTCAATAACCAGGACCAGAAGCCAACTTGAAACACCTTGGAAAATATTCCATATGCATCAAATGGCAATAGAAATAATTATATGTTTATCTAAAAAAAATGCAGTGGTTCTCAGTGACTTATCAGGCACTTTAGAAAAACAGAAGAGAATGTTTCTATATAACCACAGTAAATTAGCATCTTTATTGTTTCACCAGCGTTTTTTTTTTTTTTTCCTTTAGCTGGTCTTAATCCAGCCTGTGTATTAATTAATCACCATTATATAAATCTTAAATCACATTGCAGGGTACTTAGGATTCAGCTCATTGGTTAGTAATTAACCTACCTTGCCTTTAGTCATAAACCTTTACATCTCAGCCCTGCTTTTGATATATGAGTCAACAAGTCTGAAAGAGTGAAACTGTTCAGGTTAATAGCTGACCAAATATAAGACAGATTTTTCCATTTAAAGGCACCTCTCACTCTTTGAAACTTACTGCTTTCTGAAGGGTAGGTTAACATGACACAAACCAGTGAATTAATGCACCATGAAATCTAAGATTTCACACACAAAAAACAGCAATAAGATTCCTATTGATTTGCTACCTCTTGCAAGTTAGCATGTTTAGCATATTCCTGCCAGCAAAGCTCTGCAGGTTTCTGCTGGTCTATTAGGGTAACTCAAGGCAACCATCTGCATTTCCTGTTTGCTTCTGTGGGTGCAGCCTGCCAGTTTAAGAAATAAAAGAGCACTGAGAAGTGCGTTACCTCCTTTTGAGTAAACAGGGGGCTCATGTTTTTCACTCATGACATGTCTCGACCATCCCTCTGGACTCTAAGCACCTCTGTGACCTGCAGGGTAGAGATATTAGTGAGACTTAGGCCAAATAGATTTCAGATTGAACTCTTTCCATTCTACCTTGCCACACATCTAGAGATTGCATTTGCACCTCTCCCTTCACCTAGGTCAGAGCTGTCTATGTGCTCCTACCAGGCTATTGCTTCTTACTTCCTTTCCAGAAACCTCTCACTTCTGGTAGTGCTAGAAGTTGTTCTTCCTTGTTTCCTTTCTTTTCAACATGAGGCTGACCTTCTCCAAGACAGGCTGAACCATTTTGCTGTTCATTTATACTCACTCTGTGCATAACCAGCACCTGTCAGTGCAAGCAGCACCTGTCAGATTTTAGTAAGGCAGTGGTGGGAGCAGACAGAGCTGCATATGGAACTACTAGCAACTGATGCAAGGAATAATCATACCTGTTTATGCAGTAGCAGCCAGAACTGAAATGGAAACAATTTTCCCTGGGCCACCTCTTTTTGTTCCCTCCTTTTGGTATAGAATAGGGTTCTGGCAAGCACTGATTAAACAGCAGAAGGGGGGGAAAGTAAAGATACATGGAAAAGAAAGGGAGGAAGAGGATTTAGGAAAAGAAATGGAGCTTCAGCTCAAGGTGTTTGGTAGATGTCACAGTAGAAAGCCCTAACCAAGGCAAAATCAAACTATGATAGCCAATATTTTAATGATATTTCTGAAACTAGGAATTCTGGGGATCTAAATGGATCTGGATGAAATAGTTGTCTTTCTTGATTAGTCAAACCTCAGAAAGAGATCTGTGGCCCATTTAAATTACTAATATCTGAATTACAGTTAATTCCCAGTTGACCGCAAGCAATTGATTTGGTTTCATCACAATTAAATTACTAAGATTACTTAAAAAAAAAAAAAATATCATGGGAAGATTTCTTGGCTTCTACACAGACATTAGGAGGAAAATAAGGGCGTAACAGCAGTTACTATCTTATCAAATTTTCCTAAAGTGCAATATTTTAAGAACAAAATAAATGCTTGTACAACTAGGGATGTTTCCACAAGATTGTCTAAGATTGCATATTTGACTATGTCCCTTTAAAATAAAAAAGTCTAATGCTATGAAATAGAAGGCCATTAGATAATTGCTCGGATCAGCTTTTTTTGACTATTGATATTTTCCATCTCCCACAGCCTCATTATCAGATTGGCAAGGTTCTTGCTTATTTTTTTCTCATTCCTTATGGAATATATAGATTTCAGGTCATTTTTATCCTGTACTTAACTTCTTCCCATGCTAGAATTAATCACTTGAAGAACTAGAAAAATGCACCACCTCAGATTTACCAATTTAATTACCTTCAGTATGATTAATAAATGAGTACACTACTGACATGTGGAGGTGGTTTTGTTTATTTGATATTCTTTGCCTGACCAGCAGTAGCATAATAGCAAGACTATTAAAAAGCGACAGGGTACTAACATAACCCTACTTTTACAGGACAAGCAAGTATTCTTATGGAAAAAGAGGAATCTTTCCCCGGAGGAAACATGTTGCTGGCAAGGCATTGTGCTGTGACTCAGGGTATCAAAAGTCATTTTCCTGTTCCACCACAGATTTCCTCTGTTATCTTGCAGGGGACTGCTTAAGCTCTGTGCCTGAGCAAAAGTTAAAAATATCTTCCTTCCTTTGAATGCTGTCATAACTATTTATCATATGGTCTCCAAGTAAAAAAAAATTTCATCTCTTTGTGTGTGTCTGTAAAGAGAGGGACTAAACTGCCAGGCGGCAGATATAGCCTATAGTTCTCCGTCTGCTCATCACAAGGGGAACACGATATCCAAAATTCACTGCTCAAGTCTCACTCAGTGAGCACTGTCGGGTCTCCCGACTACTTGGACCAGACATGTTAGATGCCCACAGAGTACTCACTACAGAGTGTTATGGTAGATTTTGTAGAAGAGTTCATACAGATTTCTGCCATTTGGAATACTTAACCAGCATAAAGAAGTTATTTTTCTTGATATTGCCACAGTTAAGCCTAATATCATATTTTTCCAAAATACCACAGGTAAAAATAACAATGATTCATTATTAGGAAGCCATGTATTTTACTGTGTCTCTTTACATATAGATACAGATTTAGCTATAAATACAGATATGCTCCTCAAGCGCGGGCTTATTGTTGCTATTAATTTCAGAAGTTGAAATGAATGCTTGCTTGCTTGCTCTAATAGTTCAGTTTAAATTCAGAATTTTCCAATTTAAGTTATATTTAAGCCAAAGAATACACACACACACTTTAACAATTAGTCAGAGAAGCTACATTTGGTTTGTCTTCTTGTGGTGCCCACTGAAGGAATTGTCTTTGCAGAACATACAGAATTTCACGTCAGTAGATATTCTAAACATGGAACTGAAAAATAAGCTTAGAAAAAGTAGTTCTAGCTGAAAAGTCTTTCTTTTTTTGCCAGGGGTCAATCTCTGCTGAGTCTGACAAGGTCAGAACATAATCCAGAAAGGCAAATGGGGATTCAACTCTAGATTAAGACACCTATCTTTAGATGTCTACATGGCAGTGTCTACAGGTATACTATGTGTCTAGGTTTCTACTATAATCAGTGAAGATCTACCCAGCAGTCAGTGATGACTCAGGATTAGTTCATATCAGTTAAAGTAGACATCTGAATTTGGTTAGCTAAACTGCATTTTAAAATTATTTGGGCTGAATCTTGCCTTTTTTAATCTCCAGTTGACTACTTTCACATGGTTTGTGTTTTGTTAGTGAAAATGGATGTCTTGCAACCATCTAGAAACCACCAGATAGCTTGTGTAACTTGTAATAAGCAGTACTGCAAGGTTCTACTTCATGTATGGGCTGCAGCTGTCATAGCTGTTTGTGTTTTGAACAATTCAGACTTGTAGTTACATCTCCAGGGCTGATGAAGCCTTGAAGTGTTAGATTCACAGCTCATGAGATAAGGTCTACACACAGAAAAATCTTACTACCCTGCCCACAAAGTCTTGCCCAGAATGCTGCAAAACTATTATCTAAGAGAAAATAAGGATACAGTACCACAGTCAGATGCAACATCAAATCACAAGTCTTGATCAAAAATTGTCAGCAATCTCACTTCAGCCTTTCCTCCCTGACTTATGCTTTCTCCAACTTGTTAGCATCAACACAGTAAGGTCCCTAACTGTCTAGCTGACAAATGTGTCTTGGTCATCCCTGGACACTGGCCTAAGTATTTAGTCTTGTAGTTTAACATGGTGATAGGAAACACAGTGTCAGTAGAACAGTAAAATCATTGCAAACGTTTCCACATTGTTACCCTCTTGTGGCCCAATACAGAGCTGGGATGTTAAGCACACAGCTTGATAAGACGTGGGCAAAATATAAGTGAAATTGCTGCTAAGGTTCACAAGCTGTGCTGTGAGTAAAGTAGCACCAACCATGTAAAATCATGTTAACACTGTCAATAATAGTCCATAGAGTCTGAGGCTTCCACATGAAATCTCTTCAGCCAGACTCCAAACAAGATGACAAAAAGTTGTCATCCTTCTGGGGTGAGTTTAGCCACTGCCTTTAATGAGAGATTGTGAAAGCCCAATGACCAGTTGGACATAGAGGAAGGTACTGAACAGCAAGCTTGGGGACTGAAGAGACCGAAGACTGCAAGCCTAATAATTATTTCTTCTAATTTGGTGTTTTCTTTGGCATGCTTACAGAATTACTGTGGTCTCCTACTGAACATTCAAAGCTGGAGAACTCCCCATCTGTTGCTGTTAGCTGTGGTCCCAACTGCTCACATTTTCATGAGTGTGCCAAAGCATTGAGTCACTAATTTATTATCTCCAGCATACTGTTTTCAAAAGCATTTAGGGAACTCAGTCTCACAAAGTCATTGCCGAGGCAACTCCTTGATACTGGTGAAGATTTTAAAAAGGAAGTTTGGAATTTTTTGTTGTTGTTATTTATCTTTGTAGGAGGTGAGAGGGCTATGTGTATGTCAGGTTCACAAAAATTATGTTTTCATCCTTTATAATGAATTTATTTTATCTTGCCAAGCAACTCATCTGGAACCTGTCATCTCATTTTAGTTACTTGTGCTCAGCAAACTGTCTTCAAGGACTGGCATTGAATATCATGAATTGTAATTTATATTAATTATATGTTTATGATATTGCAAACAGATGCAAAGTATGGGACACTGTGCAAACAAATGTAAGACACAACTCCAAAGGGTTGCAAACTAAACAGACCACTGATTTGCTGTTTGTTCTTCAGTATGTTACACAATCTCTTACAACATTTTTCTGGTTTGTTTATTATAGTTCTCCTTAAAGTCTAAACCTGGCCCTTAGTAACCTTTAAACCTGGCCCTTAGTAACCAGTCACTGACTTAAGGTGTGTGCTGTGCCTCACAAGTGTACCTGCAAGGTAAGATCTAATATCCCTACACAATGCAGAAACATAGAATCCAAGGAGACATATAAGCATTTTTTTTTAATATTGAAATTCACTCATATAGCCAGCTATCAATACCTCAAAAATTGTTTGAATCAAAATTGCTTGCATATGATAGTATAAAACAATCAGCAACTTTCAGGCATCTCTCTTCATTTCAGAAGAGATCAGAATCTATTCCCTTCTAATTTACTTTAGGTTAAGACTGTTTGATATACATAGATATATAACAAAATTTCACTTGCTTTCATCTGTGAAGGAAGGTGCAAAGATTCCTGTACCAAAGAAGACCTATATGGTACCATTAAAATTTAATATGGACATCCAACCAAGATCTAAAGGCAGAGTATGCCATCTGACACTATCCAAATCAACAGGCCGGCTTGGATGCGCATTGTGCAAGAAAGACATACACGACTTCTAGACCCAGCCAGCGCATGCAGGGCCAATTTGGATTTACCTTTACTGCAAAGGTTACTGTATACACATAAACTTGGATACTGGGGTGGGAACACCTTAAGAATACTCATGCATTACCATACTATGTGCAGACTTTAATCTTTAAATTAGTTTTGTGCTTTTTGGTAACTGAAGAAATAAGGCACTGGGTGGTTCTGTGACTTGTCTTAAATCCAATAGTTTTGAAGTTAGTGAATAACATCAGTTACTGGCCTATCACCTGACATTTCTCCTCCCGATTTACAAGGAAAATTCAAATTTACATCGCAACATGAAGCATTCCAGGTAGTTTGGAAAAGGCTATTAAGTATAATTTCTTTTGCCTATGAAACTTTCTCAATCTTTACAGTCAGTCCTTGTTTCCAGGATAAATACAGGCCTGGATGCAAAAATTCTCCTAGCAGGGAAATGCGGGGAGCTCGTGTTTTCTAGCATTGCAATTGTTTCTTACAGGTTCCTGCTTTTGGAGGTCACGTATAATTGCCAGTTTCATGTGTTTGTGTAAGGGAGAGATATTTTATTTATAATTAGCATAAATAATTACATGTACATTAAAAGGTGGGGAAAAAAAAAGTCTCATAAGAAAGCATTCTTTGCACCATGTGTTCCACTGCACCAAATTGATTTTCAGTTCACACACCCTCTTTCATTTCTCCAGTTACCAACCTCAACTTAATTTGGAGCAAACATACACAGCAGGTGAAGATAGAAAAGGGCACTTGCTTCTGACAAACATTGTGAATCTCCCTTTTTTTTGTTTAATACTGAACTATAATCTGCATAGATGATCAGGCAATTAAAGCATAATGGAATGTAGGGTAAATTATAATGACTGGTATGGCTTAGGAAAAAGGTGCTTTTGAGAAACATACTAATGCCTGAGAGAACTGAAGACAGTTATTATACCTTACCAGGTCACTGACAGATGGCTACAAATTATAAACCATTAAGGAATTTTCAAACTGAATTGGGCACAGTAATCTTCATAAAGGAACAACCAAGAAAATTCTTTATCCTAATTAAAACAAAGGCAGACTTGTGCCTCAAACTGCAAGGTGTAATTGTCCAGTCATGGAGAAAAAAATATTATTGCTCTTCTCCCAGACACTGCATCCCTTCCTAAATATGATCCTCTGTATGCCCAAGAATATAAAAGTTGCTTTATGTTTGTCCCTGTCATGTTGGCCTTTAAATTTCAAATGAGTCTTAAACAGCCATCCTTTTCCAAACTCTACAACAATACAGAGCAAACAGCCTGTGACAAACCAACACTGCATGAGACAAAACAAGGGCAGCCAATGTGTGTATATTAGCACTGCTGTTGCTGTCTCAAGCCCTTGTGCAGGCTGAGAGCTGGCCATATCAACCTCTGAATCCATCCTCTGAGAGGAGGCTTTTAGAATAACCACAGAAGATTTTGGTTTAGCAAACCTAATGGTGGAGTAAAGGCTTGGGAAGCAGACAAGTTAATGCATCTGTCCTTTCTTACTCATTCAAAAGCTACAGCTAAATGAAGAGCTCCACAAAGTGGCTTCAGATATGCATAATTGAGTCTAATAAATGTTTTAGTGTTTTATTAGTAATTCTTAGACTAGGGCTTCAGCGTAATGTAGTATTACAGACAATCTTTATTATATAATCCCTCCTAGTGAAATTTAGTTGACAATTCTATTTCATTTCTTCCTTTGGCACCTTGTTTAGATTTCCATCTTAAATAGGACTCTAAGATACACTTCAGCAGAAAGCTTTCCATGCACAGAACACCCCATTTAAAAATTAATGCCTTGCTGCCTCTGTTAATCAAAGCTGGGACAGTTTACGTTAGTGTTTTAAGACCAGAGTGCATGGTTCATTGAAACAGCTTCACTGGGCTTAAACCAGAGGTGAATGCAAAAGGATGCAAGGGCAACTGAGCTACTATTACTCCTCTTTCTTTCCAACTCCCACAGAATCTGATTCATATACATTGTAACGTTTACACATTACCTTTGTAATTTGGCCCACTACACATAAGAACAAAGTTATCTCCACTTTTATATATTTTATATGATCGCACAATAAAGGAGAATACAAGAGACTCAAGGACCATTCCTCTAAATTAATTCCATCCTGCCTTTGACTCTCTCAAAGCATTCTTCTAGGCTCAGAACAAGTAAATTTTAAAACCCACAGTGTAAGCACAGTGACCCAGTTTAAAAAATGCTATAAAACAAGATTGTAATATACATAGCCTAAGAGATGCAGTTATATACTAGAGAATGTTATGAAGATGTAAATTCCCCTACTTAAACTTCAACAGATCATCTCTGAATTTGGTTTATAAGTCCAGAAATAGCACTCTCATAATGTATAGATCTACCATACCACTTTCATCACTGTGGATTGTCATGATGTTTCTTCCATGTAATTCTAAATCATTTCATGAAACTCCAGTCTATGCACACTAAAGCTGAAATAATTCTTTGCAAGTATGTTGTTAACATCAACAAAGGGCTCAGTTGAACTATCTACAGATTTCTTCTGAAACAAAATCAGCTTGAACCATGACTATTTAGGACTCTAATTTACCTTTGTGAGTAGAGTTATTTACTGCACATTCCTTGCCCATCCTGCAAGCATTCCAACCCCTCTAAGGCAGAATTTAATTTCCTAAATAAGGGTCTCAGATCAAGCCACCTGTACACTGTTCACAGTTGCCTCCATATCCAATCTGTCACCACCTTGTAGCTGCCTTAGCTATGCAGATTTACTTATGAGACATATGAAATGCCGTCAGAATATGAGAAGACTCCCTTGACAGAGAAAAGCCTCTTTCTCTGCTGTCCTCCAACTAGAATGAAATTAGACAGGGCTCACACAACATCTGTTACACCAGATGGGTTTGTCACTGACCAGGCAGAATAAAGATATTGCAAACACTGCAGGAATCAAGCAGTGCATCTACTGCTCAAACACTAGATCTGGCTTCCCAGTTTACCTTGACATGTCCTAGCAGAAAGAATTCATGAGGTCCAGGTGCACTAGTGCTGGAAAAAATCCTTGAAACTACCTTATTTTGCATCGTTATTAATCTTAATTTGTCTACTGAATGTGTTAATTTTCTAAACATCTCTTCATTTTATTAGTTAATGCATTGATTCTGATTAAAGTAATTAAAGAATTATATGGTTAATTATGGAAATTGTCTTCACCAAGCTGATGTCAACACATTAACTTGTTGCCATGTCAATATCCAGCCTGCAATTTTTTATATGCAAACAATTCTATCAAAATCAAGCACAAATATATTGGTTTTATTTGTCTTCGACTAAGATTGTCACCTTATTCTAGAAGACAGGGTGACTTATGTGTCAGCAACTCATTTGCATCAGGTGTTTTTCTTAGGTCTACATTTTTCTGACTCCATTTCTATAAATTTCAGAGTTGAGTTTCTCGTTTGAGCTCCCTGATTCAATTGGACAGATTGTGATACAGATTAGAAAGACCCTTTGCCAGGTGAACGTTTGATATCCAGCACAAACAAAACCATTTTATTATTCCAAAAGCAAAACGAATTCTTAACTAAAATATTCAACATAAGAAGGACATGGAGCTGTCGGAGCAAGCCCAGACAAAGGCCAATGAGGATGATGAGGGGGCTGGAACACCTCCCTTACTAAGACAGGCTGAGAAAGTTGGGGCTGTTCAGCCTGGAGAAGAGAAGGCTGCGTGAAGACCTCATAGCAGCCTTCCAGTATCTGAAGGGGACCTACAAGGATGCTGGGGAGGGACTCTTCATTAGGGACTGTAGTGGTAGGACAAGGGGTAATGGGTTTAAACTTAAACAGGGGAAGTTCAGGTTAGATATAAGGAAGAAGTTCTTTACTGTGAGGGTGGTGAGGCACTGGAATAGGTCGGCCAGAGAAGTAGTAAATGCTCCATCCCTGGCAGTGTTCCAGGCCAGGCTGGACGGAGTCTTGCATGACATGGTTTAGTGCAAGGTGTCCCTGTCTGTGGCGGGTGGGTTGGAACTAAATGATCTTAAGGTCCCTTCCAACCCTAACTATTCTGTGATTCCATGATTCTTTTCAGTGGTGGCCAGTGACAGGACCAGAGACAATGGGCACAAACTGAACCACAGGAAGTTCTCTCTGAATATCAGGAAATACTTCTGTGAGGATGACCCAGCACTGGCACAGGTTGCCCTGGTAAGTTGTGGAGTCTCTCACTTTGGAGATATCCAAAAGCCATCTGGATATACATGGTCCTGCTTGAGCAGTGATTTTGAACCAGATGACCTCCAGAGCTCCCTTCCAAGCTCAACTGTCCTGTAATATGGAAAAAGTTTCAATAACAGCTTCCCTAGGTGCTCAGACTTCAAACTGGATTTCCACATACAGTCATGACAAACTGCACACAACATAGCCTGGCATAATCTATCTCATTTTGGAAAATTATGCTGCATTTTACCTCTTTTCACCTCCAACTCTTCAATAGTTGTTTTTATTCGAATTACTCCTAAAGCATGGCACACAGTTGAATCTAGAATCCAGGGTTTGTAGCTGTCTGGTTCATTTGTTTCCCTTTCTTCAATGGTGAAAGATCAAAAGCGCAAGAGAAATAATTATGGAATAGTTATAAGTAACAAAAGGCAAAAATGGCAGTTACAAGGGGGCAGTCTTACGAAGCTCAGATACCAGTCATGGTGCCATCTTAAGAAGCTGGGATAAACTGTCAATGTGTAAGTACAGAGGATCAGCATTGCCTATCAGTAGACATACTCCTCTAGGCGTATGTCATAAATAATCCCATGCAGATAAAACAACACATCAGAAATGGCTTGATTAACTGTATAATACAGGAGAAGAAAGGACAGTTCTCTATTGTGGAAGAGATTAAGGAAGAGATTAATTCTGTGGAAACTGACAGCTACTATTATTGAATACCTTTGCTTCACTTTACAGTAATCTTGCAAAAGTCAATAGAACTATTTGCACAGGAAAATTAGCAAATTGTGTTAGTATATCTCATTCACCGGTTCATGTCTCACTCAATTTTTTATTTGTCAGTCCATTATTTGATTTTTTTCCCCCTGAAATATGGAATTCCAGGGCTCTGAACTTTATACCACTTACCAAAGTCATTAATCTTCTTTAGAAAGATTAACAGTGAAGAGAAATTAGTAAATGAAATAATCTCTTTTCCTCTTAATCCCTTTTTATTTGGTCACATGAAACTGTTGATTGAAGAGTATACCAGAACTTTTATGAATATGATATCACGTAGATCAAGAAAGATGCACGGAGGGTTTTTACATGCCATAAATATATGACTTATTTCTATTGATTCAGATTTGTGATTTCTGATGGCTATTACATATTTCAAATACATATACTAAAAATAAAGACCTCTTTAGATGTCCAAAGGTCTCTTTATTAATTTAAACTGATGAATGTTTCATAAATTCATTACCCACCCAGGCACAGAAGTCAAAATTAGGCCCTCTCCCACATAGGAGCTGTAAAAGCCAGGTAGGATATGCAGTCATGCCACATTTACAGGCACAAGGAGTCAAATTATTCCATGTCAGTGACAGAACTTCAAGGGCAGAGAAATGAGCTCTTTTTCCTCACTACCATTCATCCCTGAACAGTCCAGTGGTGAGACATTCTCCAAGGAGACGGGACTGAGAAGAGATGGAATTGAAACCCTTTCAGTTGAGAAAGGGAAATGAAACTGAGTCTTCTGCATCCTAGATAGGTTCTTTACAAGCAAAGTTGAACTATACAAGGGAGGAAACCTAGCTAGGTTTCTGTGCTGTGAAACAAACACAAAAAAAATTGTCCTACTTTTACGACGCCTGACCCAAACTAGCCAAAGGGGTATTCCATACCATACCAAGTCATGCCCAGTATAGAAACTGGGGGGAGTTACCCAGAAGGGACCAATCTCTGCTCAGGTAGGTCTGGGTATCAGTCAGCGGGTGGTGAGCAATTGTATTGTGCATCACTGCTGTTTGTTTTTAATTTTATATCTCTCTCTTTTATGTTGTTTACCTTTTTATTTTTATTATTAGTAGTATTATATTTAATTTTATT
>NW_009942239.1:76418-89850 GCF_000696875.1 Nestor notabilis | reverse complement strand
TTGCCGGCTGGGTTTGAACCACGACAACACTTAACCAGCCTCACTGCCTGAAGGCCAGCACTTACAAGGGTGTCCTCACCCCATCTTTTGGCTCGATGACATTTGTGTTTTCCATTGGGTTTGATGGAAAGACCTCACAGTAGGAGAAAACCTGGTGGTCTTACATCATCATCTGTTGTAACAGCATGTGGAAAACAACTTTGCATCACTTTCTGCAGTGGGACAAGGGATAACGAATTGAATAGAAACAAAGGAATTAAAGGTTGTGAGAAGGCAACATTTTCCATTGCTGGGAAGAGCCATTCGTAAACAGCTTCTCCTCCTGACTATGGGCTTTTGGCAGGACTGAGCACCCCCCATTGACAGGGCAAGCATACAGGAGCAGAGTCTGCCCCTTAAAAGAGGTGATACCAGTGGTGTACCAATTACTGTGAGTGAAAATATGTGTTGTGAACATGGCTCTTCTCTGACCAAGCACAGTGGGCTCCCTCCATCCCAAGAATACTCCCAACACTACATGCTCCAAACACAGTGTGTTGGTCCCACATCATTGTCCTGACCCAGAGTAAGAAACAGTGCTTTGGTCTGTTTGGGCTTGGAGTCAGAAACAGGCCATGCCTGCACTAAACCCTTCTTCTGGCTGGCAGGTAATGACGCTGGCCAGAGGCAGGAGCACCTACCCCTGCACGATACCTGCTCCTTGGACATGTCAGAGTAATAGAATAGTTTGGGCTGGAAGGGACCTTCAAAGCTCATCTAGTCCAACCCCATGCAATGAACAGGGACATCTTCAACTAGATCAGGTTGTCCAGAATCACATCCAGCCTGGCCTTGAATGTCTCCAGGGTGTTTTACCACCCTCACTGTGAAGAAAGTTTTCCTCACATCCACCTTGAATCTCCCTCTTTTAGTTTAAAACTATCACCCTTCATTGCAATAGTGCCTACTAAAAAGTCTCCCCATAGGGCTCTCTGCACAGCCTCCTCACTGGCCTGCTGGAGAAAGCATGAAGTCTCCCCAAGATTCATGAACACTGAGAGCAAGAACAAGCAAAACTGTGATTCTTGAGCTATAACATAGCACTACATCTTCATGTGATGCAGCAGGAGCCTCTTGCTTCTGATAGATTCATGTCTCTTATCAGCTGAGTATGGCATTGCTGACTTTCTTTTTCATAACCATAGATGTTTGGCTGTCTCTTAAAATGAATGAGAATAATTAGACTGGTGGATCTGTGGGAACAAAATAGGACATACTGTTGGTTTAGCACCATGCTGCTCCCTGGGGACACTGTTCTGGTGGCTGAGAAACTGGAAGACATCGTCTTTAACAAGGAAAAAGGAGCTGATGAGTCACTCCAGCTACGAAAGGGATTAAAATATTTTTAAACAGAAGAGCAGTTATTAATAAAGTGCAGGAAATGATAGGGAGTTATTGCACTTGGAGCAAAAAGAGCAACACGACTTCCTCCCACATCGTACCTACTTCGATGGCACTCTCCCTCCCTCTTAAGTCTTATTTTTGTTCCCTCTGAGTGTTCTTTCAAAACTTGTTTGCAGAAGTGTCCATGATGTTATCCTTGCTCTGGGTGGATACTCATTTGCAGTAAGTGGTTTCTACTTCTCAGTCTTTGAAACTGGCCAAGGTTTGGAAAAATATCTCCATGCTTTGTTTCTGGAAACCTTTGTTTCTTAATGAGGCGCTGGAACAGGTCGCCTGAGGATGTTGTGAATGCTCATCCCTGGCAGTGTTCAAGGCCAGGTTGGACACAGGGGCTTGGAGCAACCTGCTCTAGTGGAAGGTGTCCCTGCCCGTGGCAGGGGTTGGAGCTGGATGAGCTGTAAGGTCCCTTCCAACACAAACGAGGCTGGGGTTCTATGAAATGCCCACTTCTTGGGAACGGGACCCAAATTGTCAGTAGCTACTACAAGTGTCCAAGCCCTTCTGAACCCTCTTGAGGTTCCTTTCTTCCCAAGTATCTTATTAATACAGAAAGTTTAACCTGTGCCATATAAATATACAAATAAAACTGCCAGTAATTTCAGTCACACCAGAGAGGAAGGGTGCAGAGCTGCAGGACGTGGCTACGATGTTTTACTGACTGCAACATTATCACCCGAGAAAGAACAGTGACAAACATGTATTCAGAATCCTCTACCAGTCAAACCCTGTTCTCCAGCCTCTGTAACCCGTTGCCTTCAGGGGTGTCATCTGGCAGCAAGGGCACAACGCTTTCTCCACACTATTCTCACCTTCGGCATTGTTTTGGAAGATAAATTTAATATATTGAAGTATTTCAGAAAGCATCTTACCTCCTGCCATTTTTCCCCTTCTGACTATCACAATGCACCTTATTTTTCTCTTGATAAATTTATGAATTTACTTTGACTCCTTGAAGTATTTTGACTGCATTCCAAGGAAATTCAACAGAACCCACCCCAGTTAAGTGAAGTATTGCTGAAGCACAGACTCTTGTTAGCTTGAGCGCTTTTTGACAGCAAAGCAACTTTGCATCAGTGCTCTTTTTAACTCACTGGTGCTCCAAATGAAAGTGTTAAAACCATCCCCACCTAATCTATAGGGTTTTGTACAGCTCTGGCTTTCTAGCTGCATGAATAACTTTGTTCTGATTTACTCGGCTTCCTTCCTTTCATTGCCAGTAATAGGATCCTGCCACTGGAAACAAGCCCAAACCTCAAGTTTAATTTTAGTTTGTGATGCTTTACTTTTGTGATGGTCACTTTACAAATCAGAATTCCCCTCAGCTACCAGCACATATTTATTGTTATAAATCCTCTGAAGCATGAGGATACAAGCAAAAGTGTCCTTCATCTTGAAAACATAATGCTGAATAGCTGGAACATGCTGAAATGGAAAACACAATTATTTTATGATGTATTTGATCCACATCTAGTGCAGTACAGGTAAAACACCATCCAGAAAGTTATGAACCACAAAATGGGGATTTCAGAGGAAATAAAACCAAACCAAATTCTTATTCTTGTCTTTTTTTAAACTGATGCTTGTGTTACCATAACACCTCAAGCCCTTCATAAGAAAAACACATAATCATATGGTTGTATTGTCTCCGATTTGAAAGATAAGGCTCTTGGGCATTGAGTTTAATATCCCTATTTAATATCCTTTTAGTCTACCCCTGCTTCCCTTTTTTAACATGTTTCCTCTTTGGATTTCTCCTCAACAGTGAGATGGATCTTTGTTTAATTTTGGCTTTCTTCCCCACTGCTGAGATTTTATTTCTTGATCAGCTGTTACAGCAATGATTTTCTGCAACGTTTCTCTCTTTTCTTTTGGAAACTGTACATCTGCTCTTGGCATCTGTTCCATATAGCTTATGAACACTGAAGCAAAGAACTTATTTTTCATGCAGAGGCTGAGTCTATTGTCTAGAAATTACTGTCTTTGAATTAAAAAGCCCATGTCTCCCCTTCACTGACACTTCTCTCATATTGGAAACACTTCCTATTGCTCATCATCTGGTAAAATCATATCATATTCTATATCACTACTTTCTGGGTAATTTCTTTGGCATCTTTAATTGTATTTGCTAACCCTTCTAAAGCCCTTCTCTGTTGTCTGCCTTTTTATTGCTCCTCGATACTTCTTGCACTTCACTGTTTTTGCACACTAATGTTTTCCTTTTTATGCTGCTATTGTCTATTTAATGGCATCCACAGTCTCTAAGCCTCCTACAAACCGGCTTTGAAGCTGGGGCTTTTATACCCTGCGTAATTTCTACCTCTTTATTCAGCAGAATTTCATTGTGTTTCCTCTGCCTCAATGCAAACACCTCATTTTTATCATTCCCCACAGTACAGAGCAAACCACTTCTGCTGAAGAGTTTTAGCCTCCATTGAAATATTTTGCTCTCGATAGCTCTAAATCAAGTGGAGAATCCCTCTCTGTAGTTTCTTACATTAAAAAAACCCCACCCTTATTCACCTCAAAGTGCTTGACTAATGCAGTTATTGCTCCAACTTGTTTGTATCTATCTGTAAAGCTAACATCTTTCATCTTGAAGTATTATTACACCCTGTTGGCCAGTAAAGTGAAAATGGACAAACATGCAGCCTGGTTTATAATAGATCTTTAAGCAGACATTTTTATGCTTCACCGAAGAATTACTGACAGAGAGTTTGGTCTCTGGTGAGTGCCAAGATCTTGTAAAGCTCAACAATTATAATACATGTGCACAGGGAATGCTAACACAAAGCAGACCAAGCGTTTATTAAACCTTCAAGGGTTGTTGGATGCACGGCTTCCCTGCAGCTGAACTCAGTGACCGTGCAAAGCTCAGAGACAGAAAAGGCACTGAGATGATGATGTGCAAGAGCAATTCAAGCCCCAGCCAAACATCAACCAGCCACCTGGAGACTCAAGCATCACGAGGAGCACCAGTGTATCTCACATCTCTTCTTTTGGAAGTCTCAGAGGAAGGAGAGCATCTCCCTCCTCCACCATCCTCTCAAAACAGTGGTCAATTGGAGGAAAATTGATCTTGCCTCCTATGGGTAACCAAGAGAAACCCTGAAGCAGGAGATCAGTACAATGTAAGTACAATACCAACACTTATTATCAACAAATACACGAGGAATTTATCAAAAGCTCAGACACATGGATTTATTAGAGCAACAAGTATTGCCTTCCCATACCTAAAGGAGCTGACAAGAAACCTGGAGAGGGGCTTTGGACAAGGGCCTGTAGGGACAGGCCAAGGGGAATGGCTTGAACCTGCCAGAGGGGAGATTGAGATGAGCTCTGAGGCAGAAGCTCTTCCCTGTGAGGGTGCTGAGGCGCTGGCACAGGGTGCCCAGAGAAGCTGTGGCTGCCCCATCCCTGGCAGTGTTCAAGGGCAGGTTGGACACAGGGGCTTGGAGCAACCTGCTCTAGTGGAAGGTGCCCCTGCCCGTGGCAGGGGTTGGAGCTGGATGAGCTTTAAGCTCCCTTCCAGCCCAGCCCATTCTGTAATTACTCTATCCCTATAATTTATTTTCTATGAACTTACCACTACCTCAAAACCCCTTTCATTTCCTTATTCCTACCAATACATCTGGGAGACTGCACCAAAGTTTTACTTTTGGAAACATTGAAAGCCTTCATATAGCTCTGAGCCTGGAGGTAATTCAAGACCAGCCCAAAAGAGACACCCAACATGTAAATGAATCTTTTAAGAAAAGAAGCCAATTCCAGAATGGACCTTAAAAACTCTATTAGCTAAACAACAGCAGGACTTGCTTTCTAAAGAAAATTTCACCCAAAGAATTCTGTGGCCGTTAAGAAACACATTCTCCTTAGATCATTCAAACTCAAGACCCCAATCTACTCTACAAGTTCCCTCCATAGGCTATTTTCCACCACCATTATTTAACACCTAAATCAGTAGGATGTACCATAGCAAATGCTTGTAGAGCTCTGTGGATCTCAGTTTTCCTGATTTGTATCAAGAGTGATTCACGTATTGCTCATGTTTTGGTAGCTGATTTATTATTCCTTTGAAAGATACTGAAAAATTGGAAGGGCATCAGAGAACTCTTATTAAGAGAAAACTTCGCAAAATCATCTAATGCTAATTCCCCTGGATTTCACATTCCCCATTATCCTTTGGGATAACAGAACAGATCCAGCAAGACTATCACACTGATGTTTAAAAGGTTTATTGTAATAAATGGGAAGAGTTGGAACTCCCCATCCCATTGGCGTTTATGGCTGTTGGTGGAAAAGAAACACCTCCTTTGGGGGAAAGGCAAGAAGAGAACTGTGAATGCCAGGAGGCTTGGGCTGGGAAATCAGCCATATATATGCAAAAGGATTTCCACTGATATTTTCATGCAAAAAACTGTGAGGATAGTGTTCAAACATTCGTTTGGATAACATAATCAAAGAAAATCAAAACAGAAAGCAAAGGCGGTTTGTTGGCAGAAGGAAAATGATTGGAAAGCAAATGGTTTTGGGGAGGGCTGCCCTTCACAGTAGCACATCTGATTGCACCCCTGTCGTAAAATGAACAATGTAATAATTGTGAACTGAGCTGGCTTTAGATTCTGTCAGTGACAAATCTTGGAGTTAAAGCTATCATCTAGATGAGATTAAACTGTTTGATTTCCTTAGAGTGAGGAAATCCATGTGAAGACAAACTCTAGCCAAGCCTGACAATATGAAGTTGCGTTTTATGAGCCACAGCAGAAAACAACATTCGTATCTTCCAGAAAGTAGTAGAGAAAAGGTTTTCTGTTACAGAAAAGCCTGTTGCAGTGACCTCAGATCAGATCCCTCATTGACCTGGGGACTATACTTCATCCCTGCATTTTTAACCTCTTATTTAGTGCAAATATAGATGTTTCATGCATCTACATTTTAAGCTTTTCCCACTAGAATGCAAACTAAAGAGGCATTTCTACATGCTTTAAAAAATATATTTCTCTGCTGACAAGTGCAGTAGAATTTTATCAATTATACTAATGAAAAATTGGTATTCAGAGCCTGGTATTGAAAATAAATTTGCTATTTAGAATGTGCATGATGTTGTTAACTTGTTGAGGCAGCTGCGAGTGAAAATTAATGATTCATTTCAGCACATGATCAAGAAGGTGAGAAGAAATAGCATGTGTAGAGAAATTGGTACAGCTTAAAGAGGCCAGGTGTTACCCCCCCATTAACCCACTGAAACGAGAAACAGAAAATCTCACAACTATACTGAGGATGAATGAGCAGCTAAATGGTATCATTGGTGGTGCAGAGCTGAGGTTTCAGGGGCTGACGCTTCACCAAATTAATGTGACATCCCACAAGGATGTGGCAGCACCTGAGGCCAGGCCAATGGGGAGGGGGGAAACCTACCCCACTCCTCCCTCTCACTTACCAAGTGACACCTTTGGGCAGCAAAAGCCACCTGTGATATGGAGAAATGGCATTATCTAGCAACAAATCACCCAGACAGCGTGAAGGCCTCGATTATATTGTTATTCTAATTGTTTTAAAGCTTCAGAAGTGCTCTGCATTAAATCAGCTAAGCTGTTATCATACCTGCACCAGGTTGCTCCTTGTAAGCCAGCCACTGATTCACTGCAAATATAACCATCAGGAAAACATTAAACACATTTGCCTCTTTGGCTGCCCTCTTTGAACAATGTTCTGGAGGTTTTCATTAATAGGAGAATTTTCTCAAGCCACCAACATCACACTACACAGACCAGTTTATTTCCTTCCTAATGAAATATATATAAGGGTATGGACACTTGCTTTTTAAAGGAAACGTTTCAGATTTCTCTGGTGCAGCAACAGAATGAAAAGGGGAGATTCACACACTCCCTTATATTCTGAGCATATTCACATTGAAGCTCAGGCTATAGCTACAAACAGCACTGAAAAACTGCTTTTATTTATGGGTGTTAGTCTACAGGCTGTAGTTGCTCTTTAGCCACCAGGAGGACGAAGACAGCTCTGCTGATATTTAACTTTATCACTTCGCGTTGTTACTTAACACAAGTAAACTCTTTGTTTGCAGACAGTGGGATAATGTGGTAAATGTAGGGTCATAGCCACAGGTGTTGTGGGAAGCTGCTGGGAATAGCTCTATTTCCTTTGAGTGTGCATTGGAAAAGGTGCTTTCTGTGATTCCAATCTCTAAAGCAGTTCTGTGCCTCTTAAGTATTGTCTTTCACAAGTAAAACTCTTCATTCATCTTGATTATTGAAGTTCTGAATCTATACAACAGTGAAATGATTGGTTTTGTCATCTGTATTTGGTGGCTGTTGAGAGGGGTAAAGTGATCCGCATATACAGAGCAAGTCAGCAGTCATTTAGTGTTCCGATGCACTCGAGGCACTTACAAAGCCATGGAAACCATGCAGCGTTGAGTGCACAATATTACATCTAGGGGATCTTTTTAGATGTTTAGTTATGATTGAAACTACAACTCGCAGCCTACATGAGCAAAAAGTTTGGAGTAAAACCAGTTTTGAAGTTCTCAAAAGTGAACCACTGCATTTAAAAGGTGTCAAATTCTTATTATAGCCCTAGTTTTCATGAAGCAAAGAGAAATGAGCATCAAGGATCTTCTCTCAATCCCTACACTGTACTTTAAAACATTCTCTCATCTGAAGTTTTACAGCTCAGTGCCTTTGAAAGCCAAGAGAGTACTTTCTTATAGACTGCACAGATAGCAACCGGCTACTGAAGCAGTCTAACGCATGTCACTGTAACAGTCTGGTTTAAGTTGTATGAATTAAAAACAGAGATCTGGTGGAAAAAAGAACAGGAAAAACACCTGATTAGCAGGTGCCTACAATAAGCAGTGTTAAATCCTGACATTTCTTGACTTTGCTATCTGAAATGCACCCTCTTTACCATTAGCTTCTTTAGCGTATTTGCAAGTATATCTTCTCTCAGTCTTTCTTTGACTAAACAGACTGAACTCCCTTCCAGTGTTCCCAGTGGGGTTTTTTTTCTAGCTGTGTGATCATTCCTCTCACCTGGATACCTGCAGTGCAAGGGGAGAGTGGCACCAGTCTCAGCACCCAAAACAGAGAAGCCTAAAACTTATTTGGGCTTTGCTAAAGACCTGCAGGGACAAAGAAGAACTTCATACCTCACAAGAACAACCAGCTACAGTCTCAGCTCACTCTGATTCGCTGTTCTCAAGGTGTTTCTGTGTCAGGGCACACATACACCCTCATCCCCACCTCAGCCATGAGGAAGGGAAGCCTTCTGCCCCCGCTGGCACACCCAGCATAGGTAAAGACCATCCTTTCCTTTGGGATAGCCTAGCCCGCAGTACTGAAAGGTAAGGCTCTCCTTCCTCAGTAGCCTGCCACTGCTGCCCAGTTTCTCTCTTCTCCACCTTTCATGACAACAGTCATTTATCAACTTCCTCAAGCAAAACAGCTTAAGCTGGTCTGCTGCTCATCTTAATGAGTCAAAGCCTCTTCATGTCTTTAATAGGATTTTGGAAGTGGGAAGGTCAGAGGTAAACAACACACCATGTCAGGCTAGATTAGATTTCATTTTAAGGTATGACACCCTTTTGTTTCTGTTATTAATGCTGCCAGGCACTAAGGAGTTTCAGTAAGCTGCCTGCAGCAATGCAGCATGCATTTTTTGTACAGCAGAACCCCCAGCAACATGCACTAAGTATTTGCATTACAAATATGGATTACCTTAACCTCAACGAATTTCATTTTGTTAGTTGTCTGCTTGGCCCCCTTAATTTTCTCTAGAAGCAGCCTACCTCACTTAGCATCCTTCACAAATGTTGATGCTATCTTCCTCTTGGGGTAGCACATGGTGTCACCTTGTAGCTTCAGCAGGCTGGGACAGCTCTGCCAGCTTTCAGAAGATGTAGTTCTCTGTCATGTTCTGTTCCTTAGCTATTCTTTAGTCCATTACCTTGCACCTTCTTTGCTTTACAAAGCTTTTCCTAAGTAGGTTTATCAATGGCTTTTTAAAGATCCCAATAGCACCACCTTGTCCCATTTCATGGGTACTTAGCTGATATACAGAGAAGCAAAGTAACAGATATGGGTAGGCATCAATTAGCTTAAACTAAAATGCAGCTGCAGGGGGTGATCCAGCAGCTTTGCACAAAATCTCCCAAAGAATCCCTTGCTTTGAGGTAAGTATTATAGGGAGAAAAATTCTGAAGGATTTGAGAAGTCTGTACCTGATCAAGCTTAAAACAAGAATTTAATCTTTATTTAGTGTGGCTGAACAAGATGGGCAAAATGTGAAATAGCTCTTGCATTTTTTGAGGGAAAAAAAGATATATAGGAGAGCAATTAAAATATCAAAATGAATAAGCAACTACAGACTACATAGAACTTCCTCTGCCCCTTAAGCTGTAACGGCCACTGTAAGGAACAGCAAAACCAAGCCACTCATACAATTACAGATGCTTGCATTCTAGTAGAAGTTCTTTCCCCTCATCCTAACACAAGAAACAGAATTAAAACTAGCAAAAAAAGCAGCACCATCAAAGAAACAAACTATAAACAGAAAGGGGATGAAAGAGGAAAAGCCTCTTCATCTTAGAACCACAACACACCTACCTCTTCACACAGCACAGCCACATGGTGGGACCTTTTCTAAGAAAGTCTCCACCCCCATTTCCCACCATGCTCTAACCTCACAGCTATATATAATCCCATGAATCAGTCCTGATGGTAACTGCTTTTCACTTTCTCTAGTTGTGGGAAGGTTGGTGGTGTGGCTGGTGTTGCTAATGGGACATCAGTGTCTTAAGACCAATTGTAAGTAGACCTTGTTCTTCAGGAACACATAGGTAAGCTACAAAGAGGGTGCTAAGCTTGCCCGTGTTTTCTGAATCTGGCCAAGATTAATAAAGTATTGGAGGTGTGGATTATGACACTAAGTTAGCACTTTCTGTAATGTTACTTTATTTGCTTGGAATAATGTCTTGTTATTCAATAATCTCATCTTTGAATAGGGGGCAGCTTTCTTTAAGCATTGCATCTGATTAAAGGAATTCTTATGAAAGCAGCAGAAGTACCCATTATGTAATTAAAACTTTCCTGTTTACATGGAAAATTGCTATGAGACTAATGCTGCATGAAGATGAAGACTTTAAAGGGTAGAACCTTGACTTTCAAGTTCTGTTAAAGAATATGAGTCATCTTTGGGAATGGGATTAAAGTAAGTTTCTGCTTCAGCAGTAGGCTTACTTATGGCACTCCTTTTTTCCTTTTCTTTGGCTGCCTGGTGTCTATACTCAGAGGCAAGCTAGGAAGGGGAATAAACTAATGCTGTCAAGGCATTGCTGCAGAAGACTATTGTAATTAGAGATGTGAGACCTCCATTGCAGGCAGCTCTGTTAACAAACTGGTCAACTTCAACAAGACTGTCTTGACTTCTGCAGATTCTCCCTAATCTGTGCACTGAGCTGATGCTGCTGAGAGTTTAGCTTGAAGCCCTATAGTGGGGATACCCAAACCAGCAATGGTCTGGGTTAGTATGTTCTTGTTCTGGCCTTATTGGGGTGTAGAGGAAAAAAGTTAATGAAGAGCCTTGAAAAAGAAGACTGCTGAAAGCTCATTGTGCTGTTTTTCTGGGTCTGCATTTTGTTAACACTTCTAGATGTTATGTGAAGTACATGTTCTCTTAAAGGTTATAGGCAATATAATACATAGTGTCAGCAGTTCACTGACTAGGATGATACTCTCAAGTACACAGCTACATTAGGAAGGTCTAGTGGAAAATGTTAGAACTGGGTGAGCTTTAAGGTCCCTTCCAACTCAAACCATTTCATGATAAGATGTAGCATTTTTAAAATGAGGATGACCTTTGCTGTTTGGTATGTGTAGAGTTTCTATTGTCCCTGAAGGTGTAGGAGGAAACTCATTTCAGCTGTAGGTTTAGTTGGCACTCGCTCCCCTCCATAAGGAGGAAGAAATGACATCTGAAAGAGCAAGCCAAGGAATGAGTGTTTTGTGATGCATGGTGCCACTGTGTCTTCTCCTGGGATGTGTTTGAGGAGTCCTGTGAGGAGCAGGGAGAGAGGTATCTCTCTGGGTGCCAAGGGCTTTCCTGGGAGGGAGGTTTTCTTTCCAAGCAAAGGAAGACAACTGGAGTAGATGCCCGAAACCAGCAACCTGTGAAAAATCAGGGAGAAATTCCCAGGGGAAAAGAGGAAACTATTTCAGAGAAAAGGGAAAGGATAGGAGTGAAAAGGGATGGGAATAGAAGATCCAGATGACTTTTTACACTGCCCCTCTTCGGAAAACGGTGGGGCCACAGATAATTCCACTGCATTCAGGAAGAAGCTCAAGGCCAGAGTCCCTTGTGAAAGAGCTCTTGCTCAAGATGCAAGCCTGTAAGTGACGTGAAAGTTAAGTTTAACATTTCTAAGAAGTTGTTAGAACAGATTCTTTTACATTCTAGTGATTTCTATCTCTCTCTGAAAGTAGCTTTGTCACAATGAGCTGAACTACAGACAGTGCAGTAAGATGTTCTGTAAATGGCATGTGGGGAAGGCTTGCACAACCTGCACTAAATCCGTTTTACCATATGTGCTAGCCCACATTGGAGTGGAGGATTCGTGGGGATTTGGAAGAAATCAGCTGAGAAAATGAGAAGATAAGAATTGGAGGAAAGCAATTCTATGTGTTGTGCCCGCACAGAATGATCCTTTAGGAATATGGTGAATGAGAGAAACCTAACACTAAAGCGTTTTGATGAGCATCACTTTGAGAATAACTTAATGTCAAAAGCAAGAGTTCTTAAAACCTGGTTTAGTGCTAAATAGGGGCACTTGGTGGAGGAATATAAGCATTTAGCCAAGAACCCTTTCCAGCAGAATGTACCCTTAAGTTGCCAACCAAGCTTTAAAATGCTCTTACAGAAGCTGTGTTTCCCAGACAGGTAGTCCTGCTTTTAAAAAGGCAAATGCCAGTTAAGTGCTTGCAAAAATGGAAGAGGTGTGAGCTGTAGAAAGCACTCTGTGTAGGGGTAATGGTGAAGAATGCTATTGGAATCTGTAGATGTGATTTGATATCTATCTGGTAACTATTAAAGGAATAACTCATTCTCTTGCAATGTTGTGTCATTTTGCTGACATCTTGCTGGTATTTATGGAACTTGTCTTCCTGTAGGCTAAGCTAACTTCTGTTGTAAATAGTGATTTATCATTTTTGTTTTAGCCAGCTAGGCTGATCAGTTGACAAACAATAGATTTCAAGCTTCAGGCTTTAAACATAGAAGCAGTTATTTAGAAATATCAAAGGACTTACCTGTTCTTTCAGAGACTTGTAGCAGATGACTTTGGGAGTATTTAAAACTCTATTCTTGTCAAGCCCAGATTTCCAGCCAAGCCCAGATTATACATGGATTTACTGGTACTGAAGTGTTACACCAGCTCAGAAGTGAGCAGGACTACTTGTAGCACACAGAAATCATGGCCTGTCCACAGTGCCCTGCCTCATGGAGGTCTTGGTTGCTGTGGCCAGCTCTCACGGCTGTGTCGGGGTGAGGAGCTGGTGCTGTGAAATGGGCAGGCAAGAGATGCTTCACCAGCCAGGTTGAAAAGCAGTAAGTGGACTCAAATCCTTTAGCAGTGCACGGAAGTGTAAAATAAGCATGTAAAACAGCAGCCCTCTTCTGGTGACTCCATCTGCTCCATGGCAGCACCATGGCTGTTCTGCCTTACTTCTCTGGCAGGCTCCCCACCTTTCCTGTGGTCTATAGCTCAGCCAGCTTGCTGCAGATCATCCTCTGCCTCCAGGCAAGGTTGGAGACTGAAATCATTGCCCCTGAGTGAAAAAAGGGGCATCTTCATCTCAGGCTCAGCCACCAAATCTCATTTTCTCTCTTGGTGCTAGACTCGTATCTCCAGCCAGCTTTCACAGCTGGGTATTTGGCTTTCCTGCTGCACACTGTGGGTTTTGTATTCTCTTCCAACCAG
>NW_009942239.1:433-76387 GCF_000696875.1 Nestor notabilis | reverse complement strand
ACCCAGGGAGGTGTTTATGTGCTTCAGTGTTTTGACTACACCAACTTTCCATTCAAACAATTTCTGGTGAAAACAAAGCCAAGGCTGCAGTGAGGGAGGAGGACAAGGAACTGGTAAAGCTATTTTCTTGGACCTAGACAAGGGAAGATGGCAAATCACAGATAGGTTTGTAGTGGCACGAGCAAGAAAGACATGTAATTTTCTTAGTGGCTTCATTGCTGGGTGTAGGGATGCTTTGTGTTACCCACAGAGAAAATGTCAGTTGGAGATGACTGATGTTATACTCCAGCCCTGAAACTGCTCTAGAATAAATCAATTCTGAGCTACAAAGTGAAAGAAAAGCATAGAATATATATATATCGTGTCAAGTTTATGCCCTTGGAAGTGCAGACCCCAGCACTGTGGACTGGTGGGCTCCACAGGCTTCAGTGAAGATGTATTGATGCAGAGCAACTGTGAGTAGGCAGCTTCATTGACTACTAGAGAAGAAGCTTGTTGCCTCTAAGTAAGTGCTATTTATCTTAAGTTACAATCAAATATAGAGGCAACTGCCAAGGGGAAACAGGCAGGCTTCATTATTTTTCAGCCCCTCTTAGACTTTGCTAATAAAATACAGTTTAAGTGCGGCTTTGTGTGGCTGTTGGGAAGTCCATTTGTTTCTGGGGAATGATTTATTACTTTTCATGAGCCCATAATGTACCTGGGTGCTATAGTTTGACTTCCTCTTTACAGTGAATTTGACCACCATCCTGGTTATACATAACAGCAGAATTTGGGATAACATTGCTGGAAGAAAAGGTTTCCATAGATAATTTTGGGATTTATTTTCTCCCCACTCTAGCCTCGACAGCACAGCCTGTCGGTCTTTACAAACTACATAGATCAAGCTATCCCATAATTTTCAGAGCTAGGTAGCTTTCTGGGGCTGGATTTTAATGGAAATCAATAGAAAGAGTTCTGTCACTGTAAGTGCAATACCTACATAAGTTTGTGCATCACTGGGAATCTTATTTTTGAGGTGCCACCAACACCTGGGGTCAGGTGCCCACAAAGAAATGGAAGCGGGTCCTGCTGGCCTGAATTCCTGTCCCCCTCGCCTGCGGTTGTCTTAATTTCTGCAGTGAAATTCTGCTTTGTACTCCAGTTCTTATTGCTAAGGTACAGCACTGCTGAACAGATACATGGGTGGCTGGAATCCTGGTGGGATTCAGGGAGCTGTGTGCTCCCACTTCTTCCACCTGAAGTATTCACCCGGACACATGGGTTTAGAGCATTCCCATGGCTTATTCTTTTAGGGACCTTTTGTGGGAGGTGGGAAATGAGGGCTTTATGCTATATCTCAAGTAGAAAGGGCTTTTAAACCCATCACCTGTTTCTAATCAACAGGTGAAGGTGATAAATCTGCTGTCTCTTCTTCCAGAAGCCCACCCATGGTTCTGCACCCACACCTGGGAGCTGGTTTACAGCCACGGCTGGTGGGGCAGGCAGGAGTCCAGCTCTTTGAAGGGTGTTTAATCCATGCTCCTCAGCCAGCAAAGTCAAACCTGTGTCAGCACTCTTGTTAACATTGTGTTTTTAGCCATTTAATTATTCTCATGTATTTTAGGAGTCATTGGTGCACTCTTGCAGTCTAGCTCCTGAAGCCTATGTGTAACTGCCTCTTCTTTGGTAAATTTAAATGGATATGTTATCTGATGAAGTGCTTTTTGTGATTTAGAAGCAGCAGTGGGACTAAGCACAGGGATCAATCAATATTGATTATCACAGTTTTTCTTGGGCTTAAGAAAAGTGTGCTGTAATAAGGGACTGTGGGGTTTCAGTGTTCTGAAGCCTGCCTTATCCCTGTGAGAAATCAAAGTGAGGGTAATTAATGCTGTTGGCATGAACATTAATTCTGGACCAGTAATGATATGGATATTAAATGGAGGATGTAGCCTTTCCCATAATGTATTGCATTAAGTGTGTGTGTAGTTGAGTTTGATGAATTATCTGCCTTGGTTTGGCCACTGATATTTTCCTAAAGCTCATTAAACACAAAACAGTGGCAAAGACACTAGTGTGGTGTGCAGGGTTTTGACTGCTGCTCATGGGCCACTCACAACACGTATTTGTGCACCAATATGTGCTTTATCTCCAGCTGTGCAGAAGGAGCAATTGAGGCTCCTAAGTACTGCAGGCAATGAAGAGCTGTATTAAAATGGCAAGACATACTGCTACCTCAGTCTGCTCAGGGAAAACAGCACTTGATGGTTCCTGTGGTGCTTGGTGTTGGAGGGAAGGGAGCGTTTGCACTTTGCTTCTGTTTGCCCTTGAAGTTTGTAACATCCCAGCTCTCACTGCATTGAACTGGGGGAATAGTTGTGCATTCTGTCGCTGCTGGCCTGGGATGAACTCTGCTTTTCTGCTCTGCTTTGTGCAGGGTCCAGCCGCAGAGGCAGGTACAGATTTAATGCAACTGATCAGCTGAGCTCTGGGGGGTTTAGCATAAAAAAAGCAAGGAGCAGAATGGGTTACCACATCATGGTGACAGTCTCCCTCTTCTCCATGACTCCCCTTTGAAACAATAAAAGCTCATTTGTGTCTTTAAAACCTCCATAGATTGCAGCCTCATCTGCATGCCAGCTTGTGTGGCTGCAATAGCCTGAACACTTTCTTTTATTCCAGAGACTTCATCTAAAACTCTTCTGATTTGTTGTGACTGCTCTGAAAAAAGCCCCCTTTGAGTGGGTATAAAAACCACTTAAAGCACTAAGCCTTGTACCTGCAGCTGCCTGGGCAAAGCCCCATGGATGCTAAATAGATGCAGGGGAAAGCCTGGCACATCCTGAGGCTGAGTACCAGCCTGAGTGGGGACGTACAAATTGGCCTCCAGGATGAGGGCACAGAGAAGGTCCTAGTTCTGGAGAGCTGTCAGTTGCTTTGGGAAGCTGCCCTGCCTGGAGGGGCTGCAAAGTCATCAGGAACATGAAGAGTGGGAGAGGTTTTTAACTTGATGACTTCCCAGGGGGTTGTTCCTTTCTGAAGCTCGTTTTGCTGTCCAGGCACTGTGTGATGTGGTGTTGTCTGGGGTTCCCACCTTTGGGGTTCAAACTCTACCAGCAGATACGTGGCTCTGTGAACTTCTTTGACCCTGCTCCACCTGTGCTGTGATTGTGGTTTGCATGGAAGGCGTTCGGAAGACTTCCTTGGCACCAGTGGGCTGCAGCTAGTTATGAGTCCTTCAGACAATCTTGCTGTTGTCCATGGCCAGTCTTGATAATCCAAAATGAAAAAGTAGATTCTCCTTAGAGCCCAAAGCAGCTTTTAATCAATCACTGATGGGGAAACTGAGGCAGAGATTTATTTTTTTCTCCTTATACATGGATTAGCAGTTACATTTTGTTGTGGTACAATAAAATATATATTCCATGTACCTAGCTGAGCTCATGGTGTTCTATAGATATCTTCCAAAAGGTTAATAGGTTAAAGAAAGGAAAGCTGGCACATGCTGTCTAAACCACCTCATAAGCTTTGTCTCAAACCTTTTCCTCTAAGGTGAAGCTAATGGAGTTGAGCACTGTCCATCCACAGATATTAATAGTTCTGTAACTATAAAACTTGTTGCTGATATGAAAAATAATCTCATCAGGTTCTACTTTACTTCCACACTTTCCTAAAGTCATGTGTCTGGAGATACTGACACATGCAACTGCTGAGACTCTGATCTGTGTTTGAACTAATTCCAAAGTTTTAAGTTGGGTTTTATTTATCTTTTCAATGTTGCTTTGCCAAAATGCCTGTCTCCAGTTATCTAGTGAGTGCTCAACTTGTATTTCGAACCTCTTAATAGCTTGATATTATCAAATTGATTTAATTTGTTTGCATATCAAAGATAAAGACTACATGGCTTGCTTACAAAGCTAGATCTAATCTTGAACCTTGTGTTAATTCTTTGATCTTGGTACTTCCAGTGCAGTGTAAAACAACAAACCACAGCATTTTCATTAAGATACGCAGTGATACTGTTTCCTGAGAAAATAAGATTTTATTGCTTGATCTTCTGAGGGGGTTGGTGAACATCAGATCTATTAACATGGTACATAAAAAGGTCAGCAAATCTACAAGGCTGTTTATGAAAGGGTGCAACAAACTGTGAAGCAGAGCTACCTCTGTGCAACCCAGTATTAGTCTCTCTGATAGGGTTGAACCTTGCAGAGCCTTGGGGCTGGGGAACAGGTAACAGGAAGGATGAGCAAAGCATTTCTTATCCCACAGGTCATATATAAAAAGGCTTAAACATGCTAAAGTGCCTCAAATCTGACTCACTGCAGTACAGTGTTTCTTAAATATTCAAGTTTAAATATTCTTGCTGTGGTTCTCCCGATGTGAAGATAGACCCAAGGAGGGGAAGGAAAGAGTAAAAGCAATGCATGTGTGCAATCCAAGTCATGCCTCACAGCACAAAGCTTGTAGACGAGACCTTTTTCCCATCCTTAACTCAGGATTTAGAAGGTATTGGATTCTTTCCAGCCATTAGCCTAAGCGCAGTCATTCGTAGCACAGTTCTGAGGGAAGAAGTCTATAAATGTTTTCAGCATCTGAAGAGAGGCCTGTGATTACCCTGGAGCTGCCATAATTCCTTCTACAATATTTGTGCCACTGATTGAAGCCCTACATCCTCAATCTGTACTGTTGTGCTAGTCCAGTGCCTCGTGGTACCCAAGCTGGTGATTAATGGTGCTGAGATGACCAGCAATGCAGTACAAAGGAAGCAAACCTTGAATTGCTGTTATCCTGTGCCCCCCTGGGAGAGCAGCAGAGCAGGATGGTCAGGAGGAGCTTTTAAGAAGGATTTCTTTGAAGTTGTCTGTGAAAGGCTGTTAGACAAAGGGCAGGATGTGCCAGTCAGCTGTGGGATGCTGGGAGACTGGGAGGGAGCTGATGTCTGCAGATAAAATCTGAGTGTTTCTTGCTGCTGGTGGAAAATCCTATGTAAATGTGATTACATTTTATTTCATTACAATAATGGTAGTGGATGGAGCCTGGAAGAGTAATAAATCCCGTGTCGCTGGGGAGCCAGGCAGGGATGTGACCAGCTGTGATACAGCTGGCTAAGGGCTGTAAATGTAGGTAGTGGCCTTTCCCTGCAGCTGTCTGAGGATTTGGCATTCCCCTTGCTTCCCTTTGCCTTTGGGCCTGTTTCTGATGCTTTAGGGATGATGGACACTGCAGAGGAAATGGAGACTGCATACACAGCCCAGGCTCCCAGACCTTGGTGAGTCTTTAGGGAGCCTTTCTTCTCTAAGGCTGGGAAATGTCAGCAACGGATAATAGAATCCCAGACTGGTTTGGGTTAGAAGGGACCTCAAAGCTCATCCAGCTCCAACCCCTGCCACGGGCAGGGACACCTTCCACTAGAGCAGGTTGCTCCAAGCCCCTGTGTCCAACCTGGCCTTGAACAGTGCCAGGGATGGGGCAGCCACAGCTTCTCTGGGCACCCTGTGCCAGCGCCTCAGCACCCTCACAGGGAAGAGCTTCTGCCTCAGAGCTCATCTCAATCTCCCCTCGGGCAGGTTCAAGCCATTCCCCTTGTCCTGTCCCTACATCCCTTGTCCAAAGCCCCTCTCCAGTTTTCCTGGACCCCTTTAGGCACTGGAGCTGCTCTAAGGTGTCCCCTTGAGGAGCCTTCTCTTCTCCAGCTGCCCCAGCCCAGCTCTCTCAGCCTGGCTCCAGAGCAGAGCTGCTCCAGCCCTCGCAGCAGCTCCGTGGCCTCCTCTGGACTTGCTCAAGCAAGATATGGATGATGAAGCCCTGGTTTTTGAGAGCCATATTCATGATAGATTCTTTTCAGAGTCTAAGGTTCATCATTTCTCTTGCTGTGTGTGCCATGGCTCAGCCAAAATTGTCCTTCCAAAGCCTTTGGAAAGAAAAGTTAGATCTGAATTTTTGGGTAAAGCTGCATCTTTTCTAGATTTGCTGCAGCTGTCTTCTGTTTTTTGTCAAACTACCAAGTTCTACTCCGCAAAAGCCTATTTTTGACATAAAGCTAGTATTTCATAAGCTTAAAGTGCATTTGGCAAGCATAAGGATGCTGCATTCATTGTTATTCTAAAGAGACAGCAGATGAGAGAAGATGCCTGCATTAACAAGCAGAGTCAGACAGTTTGCCATTTGTAGCTTGCTTAAACTAATCAATGATATGGTGTTACGAGCAAAACTTGCCGAAAGGCTGAGAGTTTTATTGGAACACTTGCAAATGATATTAAAGTGAGACCTCTAACAATGCTATTGATGAAATTTCATTTCTTAGCTACAGAGCTGTGAAGCAGTTCATCACAAAAACCCACTGGGTGCCTAGGAGCTGACTTCTGCAGCCTGGATAAGTGCTTGAGTCCCTGGCATACACCATGGCTAATGCCTATGGGCTCTAGTCACATGAATTGAGAGTTTTCTTGTGTCCTGCTCTGTTGATGTGACTTTACTTGTAAATGTCTCTGGACACATTGCTCTGAGTACTGAAAATCCGGCCCTTAAGGGTTTTTTTTCTCAGCAGTCATCTTATACAAACATGAAAGCATTCCTGTGCTTCATTGATCAGAATGTAGCAAGGATGTGATTAGAACGGGTGCCTGTGGTCTGTTTATTGTCAGGATGCTGCTCCGGATGGTAAAGGTGTGTGAGATGTTAATGAGAGGGGGGATAAAAAGGGGAGCCATAGATAAGCAGGGAAGGTTACTTGCATCTCCATCATCTTGTGCCAGCTTTAATTTCCATCAGTTCTCCTAAGTGCTCATTCCAGAATTAGGGAAATTGTGTTTTGGCTAATTAAAATGGAGAGCTGGGGTTGTTCAGAGAGGTCTCTGGGGAGACCATATTGTGGCCTTTCAATGGCTTAATGGAGGCTGACAAGAAGCCTGGAGAGGGGCTTTGGATAAGGGATGTAGGGACAGGACAAGGGCAATGGCTTTAACCTGCCAGAGAGGAGATTGAGATGAGCTCTGAGGCAGAAGTTCTTCCCTGATGTCACCTGGCAATGACAGTGAACATGATCCTTGTGTTCCTGTGTTGCTCAGGAATAGCCAAGCATCAGTGTTGTCCAGCAACAGAGCTGAGAGTGGTTCCAGGAATGAGGTTTTGTCCCAGCAATTTTTGTTCCTTTTCCCCCCTATTTTTAAATACCATTCCCTTGGGAACAAATCCACACCCATGGTAAGGAGGGTGACTCCTTACCACATTTTAAAGCCAAGGTTGCCTTTAATATTTCTTCCTCCAGTGGGATTTGAAGGTTTTGAGTGTACTAAAAATATAAGCCTTTTCTTTTTAGAAGAAGGAATCTCTTCCTGTTGCCTTTTTGCATCAAAATCCTTCTAAAATGATTGCAATGCCTCCCTCAGAGCGCTATTTCATCCTTGCTTCTCCTTTGTGCCTCCTGCTTATTTATGGAAGCAGCTTTGTTTCCTCAATAAACAAGAGCTACATTTTTTCTTGATTTCATCAGGCGAACAGCATGAGCTGTTCAGGACCGGGTCTGATTTGCTGCAGACTCCACCAGAAACAGTCATCATGTCAAAGGGGTGAGGTGTAGGTACAATTGTAATGAGGGCAAAGGCATCTGTGAAGAGAGTTGCTATCAGATATAAATGATTGTTGAAATACGGTAAACTATCTAGGATTAAAAAGAGATGATAGGAAGGATTTTGAACAAATACAAGTATTCTTGTCTTCCTTCTCCCTGAATCCAGCCCAGGCAGGTTGTAACGCAGCTTGTAACGCACTTCAAGCTCAGAAGTGTGGTGGACCTGAAAGCCAATGGAACAACTCCTTCTGGCTTAGAAAAAAATCAAAGTTTAATCTGAAAGTACATAACCAAGTATTTTGGTTAAACTTACCCTTAGCCCATTAACATCTATGTTGGAGAAGGTGCTGTGGCCCAAAATTGAGAATTATCCATGGGATAAATTACCTATGGAAGAAACATGGAATAGAGGCCTTGGACAAGGACCTGTACAGGGGTGAATGGCTTTAACTTGCCAGAGGGGAGGCTTTAACTTGCCTGAGATGAGCTCTGAGGCAGAAGCTCTTCCCTGTGAGGGTGCTGAGGCGCTGGCACAGGGTGCCCAGAGAAGCTGTGGCTGCCCCATCCCTGGCACTGTTCAAGGCCAGGTTGGACACAGGGGCTTGGAGCAACCTGCTCTAGTGGAAGGTGTCCCTGCCCATGGCAGGGGTTGGAACTGGATGAGCTTTGAGGTCCCTTCCCACCCAAAACATCCTATGAATAATTTTTGGTCCCATTTGCAAGGACAGAATCAAAGTCCGCAGTCTCAAATTGGGCTTAGTCTCCGCTGCATTTGCCAAAAGTTCTGGTAACAGCTTTCTACCACATGTCTTTGCTGTGTGTTTTCCCAGTGCTGATGTGCAAAAAACCCTTGACTCTTGACATAGATCATAGGTGATCTCTAATGCTTTTACATGGAATTTACCTGTGACTTGTTCCTATTTGAAACCAAACCTGAGCAGAAAACCTTGGAGTGATGAGGGAAAACTTTAGGTGACCAGAATTTAAACCTTTTTTGCTACATTTCTTCTCCTGGTGCTCATAGTGATAGATTTTTCAGACAGGTTTAAGAAGGGGGTGAAATCCAGCAGCTTGCACTGCTCTGGGCTCTGCATTGTTGCCAGAGTTAGGAGTTTTTGGTGACACACAGCCCTGTAGAAACCAGGGAACAACAAAGAGCACTTTCCACATGCAAATTGATGTGAACATGCTGACTTTAAAATGGAGATATTATATGCTAATGCTGACAGGTCTTTGCAAGCTT
This sequence comes from Nestor notabilis, assembly GCF_000696875.1. Classification (NCBI taxonomy): domain Eukaryota; kingdom Metazoa; phylum Chordata; class Aves; order Psittaciformes; family Psittacidae; genus Nestor; species Nestor notabilis. The sequence continues at coordinate 67,589 of NW_009942239.1, read as the reverse complement.
GCTCATGCTGTTTATTTCACTCTACTGAAGCAGCTCTACAAATAAGCAAAGATGCTGGTGTTCCCATGCAGATGTGCAAGCTCTGTGTCTCTCATGCTTTTGGAGGGTGAGAGTGGTGGCAAGGCAGGGTGGGCTGGGAGGTGCCTGCAGCCCATCCAGGTGAGATGGGCTGGAGTTCAGTGTCCCTGGTCCTGGCTGAGGACTTTGGCCAGAAGATGACCTGAGAAGTCACTTGTCTTCCCTCTGTCACAGAAACACGGGCAGCAATTCCCTTTGAATTACCCCATGAATTGTGCAAGGTTGAAAAACCCCAAACTTGCCATTTTTTATTAGTCTAGCAATACTTTTCCCCCATCCTTTCTAACAATATTTCACATCAGCTTGGCTGTTGGCAACCCTCTCCAGATACAGAGCCAGATCAGCAGAACTCCATTTACTTCAGTGGAAGGATGCCAGGTGATGCAGCCAAGGATCTGGCTTTTTTATCTGAGCTGAAGCTATCATGCTTATCTAAGCTTATCTGCAAGTTTTGCCTAAAGATTTTGTGAGAATCAGTTTTCTTGCATGATTTAGGTATTTTTTTGTTGCAGGATGGGCTGGAAATACCCCATAGCAGATTTTCTGGTGGTACAAGTTGCATTCCACATCTGGCCTGACTTTGAAATAGCTGAGCAAAAGTGAGAAAGAGGACGAGCAGATAAGCTGAATGGAAAACTCAGTCTCCCCGGTGGCTGGGTTCATAGAATCATAGAATGGTTTGGGTTAGAATGGACTTTAAAGGTCATGTAGTTCCAACCCCTTGCCATGGGCAGGAACACCTTCTAGATTGCTCCAAGCCCTGTCCAACCTGACTTCAAATTTTTCCAGGGAATGGGGCATCTACCACCATTCTGGGCAACATCAACTGGGTTGAACAGCAGCATTCTCACCAGAAAAATCTACACGTTTAAAGGAAGGATGACAGCTCCTTCCTCTGCCTTAGTTCCCCTGGTCCTTCGTGTGATACTAACTCCTGAACTCAGCTGCTCCGGCTTATATCCCACTGCCACCATGGATGTTTATGCTGTTGTGAGTTCACAGAGATCTGCTGTCCTTGTTTTCCACTCCCTGTAATACTTAGTAACATTCCACATGGAAACCCTTGTTAGCCTTGCTAATTGCTACTGTATTTAAAATCATCTTATCTATTTCTGACCAGTCAGGACAGGCGTTTATCCTTAGGGCTGTCTAATTCACAGCAAGTGGGTTATAGGATTGCAGTGCTGTAGGTTCTGCTTGGCTGTGCTTGCTAATGCTCTCAGGAGCTCTGTAATCACAAATGAAATAGCAGCAGCATTTGATCCAAGACTTTAATATGTGTCCCATAAGATACATGGGGTACGCTCCAAGCAATTGCTCTTTCGAATAGTCATTACTGGGGATTTGGAGAGTGGTGCTTGCTGTGGGAAGAGTTTCCTTGTACAGATGTAATGTAATGCAATACATGTGTACATTTGGGTCTGCCTGTGTTTAACAACAGATTAGTCAATAGAGAAACCCGCATACATTCAACATGCAGTTACCATTAACTGCTAAAACCTGCAGCCATACAATGTGGAAGGCTTGACTTGCTTTCTATCCACAGTTACTCTTTTCTAAGATTTAAACCTAAACTTCTTCTTTTAACCTGTACTAGCACAAAGTTCAGCAATTCCAGGGAAGTTTGTTCTTTTAATGCTCATGTGTTTCATAGTACTTATGGACCAACTTTTCATGGTTTTATAGGGTTGTAGTTTACTGTATAACATTTGCAGCACATAAATGGGACAGGCTATTTGATATGACAATAACCTATTCTATATAGTTTGTTTACTACTAGATATGGAAACATTTAGGAAAAAGAAGTTACTTTTCCTTTCAGCATAGAGAAACAAGCCAGAAAGTTTAAATTATTTATGGAAAACCCATTGCCAGGTCAGTGACAATCAGAATCTAACGTTAGTTTTATGATGTTCCAGTCTCTGGTGTCTTTGCCAACCCTGTGCAATGTTCAGGCTAATGAAGCATAGAACAATAAGTAATAAACTATTAGTGAGTCCTAGACCTGCCCTGGGATTTCAAGGGAGGAGAATCAGGATGCTATTGTGAATTCACTATAGCAGCTGCCTCCAAAACAGGCACTGTCATTGAATACCTGGCTGAAGTTTGGTGTCCTATCCTTATCACCAAAGCACAGCTTGTATATCAGAAGCCATCAACTGCCATTTGCAACAAGTGGCAAACAGTTTTGCTCCTAAATTTTTTGATTTTTTTGGTCATTTTTTGATTGGTGTATTAACTGCCCTCCAGTTCTTCAGATAGACTTGTGGGTGATGAAATACTTGGATGAAATCCCTTTCTCATTAACACCCTGTTATGTTGTTCTCCTGGATCTAAAGTAGCTCCCTCTTTTCTGCTTTGCCATGTGGGTTTTCTTAGATGTCTCCTTTCTCTTCCATCCCATAGTTGGAGTGGTGACCTCCTAGGCAAGCCTTCCCTGCAGCAATGGGGATGCCCTGCAGAGCCACACTGGTGCTGTGCGGGCAAGGAAGGTCACACAAAGCCAGGTCTGCTCTCACTTGGCATCTTCTATTTGTCATCATCATCCCTCTACTTCAGCTTTTATGGACTATGAGCCAAGAAATCCTGTGATCAGGCTTCCCTTGCAATCTGGCTGTCTGGCAGGGAATGTGTAATGGATTCGTTCTTCATATCTGATCAGAAAAGCGCATTACCCTGTGCTCAGCACTGATGCAAATGCGTACATGGCATGCGAGGTTGTGCCTGAGAGGGCATATGCTTGAAGAAATATGTGAGCATCTCTGCTTCAGTTCAAAGGCATATTTTCCATTATAGTCATGCAGAGGATTTCTTTACATTGTATGCAGCGACTCTTAGCTCATAATTACAGGCCAGGAGTTATTTAAGGCAGTCCAGCCAATTTCTTGTTACCTAAAATAACTTCAAACTGTGCATTTGTCCTCTCAAAATGGGTGTGATTGTGTTACAAGGGTAGCTTTGAATAACTCCATTGAAACACATATAGCAGTGCAAAGCCACCGTAATCGAGGAATAAACTCTCTGTAACCTTCCCTAGTGCCACCTTCCATGGAAGCTGCTGAAAAGGTCAAACCTGCTCTTTGCTCATAACCTCCCTGTAAAAGATGACTTTTTGTGGCAACTTCACGCAACTGCAGCGGTGAAAGGGGCAGCAAATTCTGGATCTTAGTCATGGTTATTACAACAATGTGCTTCCACCACACCCCTGACTGATTTTATTTGAGTAGAAATCCATTCCCTGTGTAATTTCAACCACATGCAAGATTTTCCCATAATAATTTCTGCAAACATCTCTTGAAACACCCACAATAAATTTCATACCCACTTCTCTGTTGGAGCCTCAGGACTTACAAAATGCCACTTCCATTTCCTTTAATGCCTGGAACTTTATTTATGGCTGGAGCATGAATCTCACATGTGCATGGCTGGCCTGAAAATCGTGCTGTATTTCTTCCTTTTGCTGCCTTTCAGAGACCAACATGGGAGTGAAGAATAGAGAAGCAGCTTTTCTATGCTGCTCTTCCTAATTCCCCAGGACTCCCAACCACAACAATGTGATGGTTGGCCACTCTGCGAGTCCTTATCTTCCACAGATTCCCCAAAAAATTCCCTTCAGGGCCTGTGGTGTCTTCCCAAAGAGAATGAATCGTGAAGGCTAAGAAACTAGCCGAGATGGAAGGAAGAAAAGCATGGGACGGGCAGGATCAGAGGCACTGCTGTGCCTTGTGTTCATGGCTGATGGTCATAGTCTTGCCCGAGTTGCACCTTACTTCATCTCAGGCTTCCCAAGTAAAGATTTTACAGCGCTCTGCTGCTCTTCTGGCTCACCACCAACTCCCAAAGGCAAATGAGAAAGCTGCCTTTCCTCTTTAGGATTTCACACCTTGCTGCAGCATGGGCAAGGAGGACAAATTGGCCATTTCATGCTGCGGTGCACTACAAAGGCTGCTCAGCTGGGCGTTTGCCTGTGCTGAAATGACTTGGCATGTATCCCTAGTGTATTACCAGCTGTGCTGTGTATGTCCTGGATGTGCTCAGTGCTGCTGCAGCAGTGAGAATCTTGGAGGGCACCATAGTCAGAAACCCCCCCACCAGCCTTCTGATTGTGTGGTCACTCAAGGCTACTTTTTAGTCTCAAGTCTTTCTAATAGAGGGTGGTTATTTCCCCCTAATTAACGTTTTACACTTCTTTGGTATGGTCACAGACTGAGAGGAAACTTCAGGTATTATTGTAGTTTCTTCAGTTGCAAAAGAGGGCATTAACAGAAAGAATTAATCTATATTATTAACTCATTTATAGCATTTAATACAAAATTTAGAAAGGAATAAGGAAACAATCAGTTGTAAAACCTTTTCCAATGACACTTACAGTTCCGAGGGACTAAACAGGCTCAAATCAACAGATGTTTCTTAGCCAGAAGAAAAGCATCAGAAAGAAAACCAAACTCTTAGAAACTTTCCTGTCATAACAGGGCAGTCTGACTACCAGATGAGTATGCTGCTAAACCTAGGCTTCCATGACATAAGCTAATGTGACAGTGGATCTGGTTTTAGGAATGCACAGTTTTAAAAATACTCTTTCTCCTCAACACAAGGAGAGTTATGACTCAAGAAGACACGTTCCCACAGAACCCAAAGGCCAGCTCTTGCTAACTCAGAACTATTTTTGGTTTAAATCACCTGCTTGGCCACGAAAGAGAACATCATTCAGTTGAGTGATATTTCTCAAGAGCTAAACTTATAGATGATATGGCCAGAAGATAAACATGTAGTGAGTAAAGGGAGCTGGTAGGGTATTTTTATCCTTGTGGGTAAGTTTTCATGTCAATAGTCCTACTGCACAATTAAAGTATGATTTGCCAGTGTGTGAATAGCATTCAGGATCAGGCCATCCTCTGTCCATCTCCTGATCCTATAAACTGTAAAGTGGTCTTGCTGGAGTGGTGTGTTCTCCCACTTCATTCCAGCACTATAGCAGCCAAAAGGTTGGCCTTGACAAAGAACATCTCAGATTGGGATAACTTTTTACTTTTAAGTAGTTGAAGGAGCCTGTGCAGCCACATCATCAATGAGCTGTGCAAATGTTAATACTGAAATTAAATGGCTAATGAAGTTTACTTTCCCTGAGCTGCTCATCCTGCATTCTCCCAGTGTGCTGCTGTAGGACAGATGACTCTTTCAGGAATGAAGGGGGTCTTGGGTGTGAAATGCAACCAGTAGACTACCATTAAAATCACTGTGAGTCTTTCCATGCTCTATAACAGGTTTAGCTCATCCTACTTACGAGTACTATGAAAGTGGTAGCTATTTTTCGCAGAGGCCCCTCTCCAGGGTCAGTGTTGGCTGAGCCCAGCAGCTGATGGCGGGGAGCAGCATGTGTGTTACAACCACGTGTGTTACACATGGTTGGTGATGTTCCCTTGGAAAGAATCACAATGTAGGCATATGGCCAGCACACTTTTTCTCAGGTGATTTTATACCTCATGAGAGGCATGTGCTGAGGAACTCTGATTTGTTGCAAAAGGAGGTGGCACTGCACATGAAACAGTCTACATTGTGTTAAAACAATTCTTACAACTAGTCTCTCTAAGGCGCTGTTTGTTTGCTCACAGCTCGGAGTAATTCAGGTGAAAAATCATAGTGAATTTTTACATGCTGAAATCTCCCCATGCCCTGGCACAACCTAGGGAAAGCTCTGCAAGATTAAAGTGGCCTGAGAGCAGAACCAGCGCTGGCAGAAGCGATTTATCACGAATCCTTGTAGATTTAGAGGTGAAGTAAACCTGCAGCTGTAAGACTTCAGTTTCGGGAATCTTAAGCCTCTGATGCTTGTGCCAACACTTGCCAAGGGATGCTTGGCATCCAGCCTTATCCAAAGGCTATGCCTGGAATTGGTGTCCTTGGGGACAGAGGCAGCCCTGACTCTGGTGGTGTGACGGGGGTGTCACAGCTTGTAGAGGCTGTGGTGTTAGTGCTGCTAGCTCATTTTAGGCTTGCTGGGCACAGCCTTCAAAGGTTTTTGTCCTTTTTGTACTTCAGATAGAGCTCCCCATCTGGACAGAAGTATTTTAAGTGTTATCTTCCCCTCCCCTCCTCTGTGGCACCTTTGATGTGTTTGGGTAGGAAAACATCTCATTGCAAGAGCAGTTCTTTTAGTGCTTTCATGTCCTCAGTTGCTTTCTGTGGGCTCTCGGGCACATCGTGGTGCCTCCACTGTTCCTGGTCACTTTGATAATCCACATATCCTCACTTTCTCTGTGCCTCACTCACATGTTTGCTGTCTCTCACTTTTCCTTCCTCACACCTCCCCAGCCTCACTGGATATCCATTCCCATGGCCCAAACCCCTTCTCCCCCCAGCAGTCAGGCTGCTCAGGGATTTACTGCTTTGCTTATCATATCTCTCCTCTCCAACACTTGCTTTTTGAAACAGCATACTGTATCAGGCTTATGGCCAAAAAATTCACCATTGCTTCAGGATGATGTAGAGCTTTCGGGTCCATATGGGCACATTCAGATATAGACTTTGATGATTCTTAGCCTAGAAGTGCTGAAGCTTAAGGTTTTGCCATGGTTTACTGCAAAGATAGGAGAACCAAGCCAAATGCAGCCTAAGGGATGGAGTATGCTGGGGGAGAGTTAGAGGTTGGATTTTGGGGATCGGGTTTGAATGTTTGAGCTTTATGTTGCTCAGGCTGCAAAGTGAGTAGAGCTGAGCCCATCTGCAGCCTTCTCACAGCCCTGGGGTGTCTTTGCTGTGCACAATGCCTCCCAGCAGCACAGCCCAATTTATAACATGTCTCCAGCTCCCCTCCAGGAGCAGTGCATATTCTCACAGCTTGCTGAAAAGGAATGCCACCTCTGTCCTCACAGCTGCTACTGGCAGCTCCTTCCATTTGATTTCCAGGTATTATCACTGCAGGTAGCACCCTCTGTCTCCCCTTCCAGAAAGGTCCAGATGTAATTGCTCCGGTTTCTTCTAAGAGCCTGCGTCTCAAAAGGCTGATGCACAGTCTCTCCTTGAGCTCCCCACAGCTATCACGTATGCAAAATGCAATTACTCCTGCCAGAGGCTTGAAAAGTCCTGTGCACCTGTTATAATATGACTCTGGTGCACCTTTCGTGGTGTTTCATGTAAGAGCAGAGCTTTTCTTCAGTGCAAGATAATTCCACCTGAATTGGGAAGCTTACTTCCCAGCTTTTTGTTATTCAGAATTTAAGTTGATGGCATTTCATGCTTTGAAAAGCTGCTCTGAAGAAGCTCAGATGAAGTCTATTATTAGGTGTTATTTGAAAAGTATTTAAACTAGCTCAGCTCCATTTTTCTCCCAGACTATTTGGATGAGAGTATCCGGCACCAGTCTTTGTGCTGAAAGCTGAAATAGCCATGTCTAGAGAAGTGATGACCAGCAGTGGGCAGAGACATTTCTAGGCTTTTGTGTCTGGAGAAGCAGACTGTGTTCAGCTTGTTTGGAGGTGGGATTGTCAAAAAATGCAATTGCAGGGAGCATCGTTATTAAGGAGGCATTAAAATGTAGCCTTTGCCTGTAGTGTGGAGGCATCTACACTGCAGCTCCATTACATGTCTATCCATTGACATGGCTCTTTCCTAGCCTGAATCCTTTAGCAAATTTCATGCATTTTACTAGTTATTACCTATTTCCACATTCATCTGATGAGTACAGCATATCCAGGTGCTTCATTTATGCTTTTTCTATTCCTGTGATACAATCACATAATTCTTGACAACTCACCATGTTTTTTAAATCCACCACTACTTCCTTTTCTTCCAAACCTGAACAAACTTCAAAGGAGCAATTTTAGCTTTAACTTAAAACTACGAACCCTTTGGTAGCATTGTTTCATAGTAATATTTCTGCTTTACCGGCCTTTATTTACTATTTTTAACAATGTCCTCTGGAGTGACACTTCTCTGAGCACCAATCCGCAGTATATGGCACACCTGAGTTGCACTGATCTCTAATGAAAGAGTTAATTCCTCTCAATTGGCTTTTGTGGACATGCTGTCAGTGTACAATTCCCTTCTCCATCAGTTTGCATTGCCTTTGTTGGCATTCTCTGTCACTTCTGCTAATTTGGCTGCAAATCCTTGTTTGCATTTCCTGCAGTAGTTGTGGTTCTTTCCCTCTGTCACCTGCAGCAATCCCTGGTGAATATGGCTTGGATTTTTATGTTGCTATGTTGGTTCCCAGCTTTTTTTCCTGCCTGGATTGGTTCCAGGTCCAGTGCTGGGATTAGCACAGACTTCTCTGCAAGTGATGTTTCCATTATCAGAGCTCTGATAACTGGACTCTGCCAAAGTGCCTACATTGATCTGATCTAATTGCTCCTACCACCATGAAAGATGCATGTTTCAGCCTTTGCCTAAATGACCTCAAAATAGACCATTATGAAGCCTCTGAAGTTTAAAAGCAAATGTTTGCTTTTCAGCCTCAGTGAGAGGGGAGAGAAGATCCCACCGTATTAAGCAACCCCACTGTCAGCACCAAGCATCCTCCACACATCTAAAGCACAGAGGAGTGGGAAGGAAGCTAAGAAATGGGAAACCCCACCTGTAACTAAGTGTTTAATAGTAAGGTCTTGTGCCTGGAAAAATGAACAAGTTACTTCTTGGCGTTCCAGCTTGCTTACATCCCAAGAAAGGCACAAATGACATCTAAGCACAGCTTTTGTTTGCTGGGGATTTTATTTCCTCTACAACATCTCATGCAAAGCCACACAGCCTCAGCCAGCCTTTTGCTGAACACTGACTCTGTTTTTTAGGAACATACGGGATAAACCCTACTCTCCATAGCCTTTGGGGTGAACTAAAAGCCTCACTGCTTCCTAGGGGGTTTGGTTTGGTCTGGCTGTCGTGGTCTCTTCCTGAATTAGGAAATGGCACTATGTTTTAAGGAAGACAACAATAAACTGTCAGGGTCAATAAACTGTCAACGGGCTGACAAATGCTTGGTTTAGGATTAGCCTGTTGTGTTCAAACAGCCTAAACTCACACATCCTAAACCAGGTAGTCAGAGCTTTCTGCTTCAGTTGCTCTTGTGGCTGCAAAGTCAGGCCAAGCTGCTGGGGCGTATCGCAAGACCTCATCTGTGATGCTCCTGAGTGCATGAGTTTTGTAACCAATTTTGTGTGTTTTAACTTGCATTTCATTTCCCATCTTGCAGAGGAAGTTCTCCAAATCTTTCATTTAAGAAAGAGCACTTTTCTCGCTGAGTTTTCTATTTGGAATCAGCTGGAGGTTCCCATTCATTTCCCTGCTGAAATTAGTTGAACTGCTTTCATAGAAAATCTGTAGCATGCGGGAGTTCTCACTCTGTAACACATCACAGATTTTATATGCTTGGTTTGAAAAACAGGTAAAGCCATGCAAATAATTAATGGTACATTATGTAGCTGGGTCTGTAATGCCAGAATACAATGTGTTTAGTACTGAAATGCTTGTATTTGTGTGTGGCTTCTGTTTGTAATTTGTATTTTTTCTTATTTATACTATGAAAGCTACATTCTTCCACTGGGAGATGGGTGCAACTTGCGTTGGTGGCATTACTGGAGTAAAGGCAGTATTCTCACCTCTGTTGATTCAAACTGCAAGTCTTTTCCACTCAAAGGATTACTATTAGTTTGGTTTTCCAGCCTTGCTAGGAAACGTCTTGTATCCTTTGGAAATAGGAACATTCGAGTTGCAACTGGCATGGACTGAGGAAGCCTTTATTAATGCACCATTCTGGTTTTCTGCTGTACCCTTCATGCCCTTGGAGTAAGAGCAGGAGGTAGTACTCATAGGCACTGGCCAGTCACACATGCGGGGCTGAGGTGGGAGCTCAGCTCCTCTAACAGCTCAGCTCTAATTCAAACCATCTGGCCACAAATGAGATGGTCATTGTGCCCGGTTGTGACAAAACTGGGAATCAGGGGCTTCAATAGTTCGTTTATTGATAGGAAGAATTGCTGTAAATCTGCTTTGGGGCTTTCTTTAAAAAGAAAGACACATTTGTTCCAGTAAGAAACACTTCATGCAGCTGAAGCTATAAGTAGAAGTAAGAAGGAATGGTGGAATTCAGTGCATGATGTTATTTATACAAATGTCTTTCACATTTCTGTGGTTTCCTCAACCTGGAAAAGCAAATTTGCCCATGTTTTTATTTCCTAAGAGGAGATAAGAACCCCATTCCCTGGAAAAAGCCCACTGAAATGCTCAGCCTTGATGTGTGCAAGCTTATGAAGCATGGCTATATGTAAACCGCATAAACGGAATGTAATTGCAAGCTTCTGCTCCCTCCTATATATACAGTGACTAGACAGCCTGGTCAGCTCTGTCCAAAACAGGGATTTGTCTTGAGTGAACCATAGCTGTCTGGGTGTCTGCTCACCTCTGTCTGCCCCTTCTCTGCCTCCTTCCTACACCCCAGACCCCTTTCTGATCCTTCCTCTACAGTTAAGGGAGACCTGATGCCTTGGAAATGAAGAGCTGAGAGTGGGAATGGATGAAAAGGAAGATGATTTACTCCCTTTGCAAAACTGCAATAGTATTTTCACTGTAGCCCTCTCTGCCTAGCAGAAATGCTGCCATAAGCTGCAGGGATACCTGCAGAATGTGGGATAGCATGGCTGTGTGGCAGCATTGAATCTGTATTGGGGTTTAGAGAACACATCCTGCACCTTCTGACCTCACTACTGACACATACTCGAGCTTTCTTGTGTTTCTCTGCTCTGAATCCGAGTCCTCCTCAACCCATTAAATATTTGATGGCCCAATAGGTGGCACAGATCTTCCTTTGTGTCCTGGACTTGCTCTGGAAGTGTTAAACTGCTGCTTCTTGCTCCAGCCCCCAGAGCTTGTGTTTGGAGAGGAACTGTCTGCTTAGCCCTCCTGTGTCCCCTCTAGTCATGTCCTTTGGGTAAGAGGGCTGACCACAGATCCCAATTCTTCCATCTTCCAGAGTGTTTTGAAAGTAAGTTATAGTGCATTCCCACTGACATTGGCCTCGGTGTCTAATCTTATAAAATCCCAGCCTGGTTTGGGTTGAAGGGACCTTAAAGCTCATCCAGCCCCAACCCCTGCCATGGGCAGGGACACCTTCCACTAGAGCAGGTTGCTCCAAGCCCCTGTGTCCAACCTGGCCTTGAACACTGCCAGGGATGGGGCAGTCACAGCTTCTCTGGGCACCCTGTGCCAGCGCCTCAGCACCCTCCCAGGGAAGAGCTTCTGCCTCAGAGCTCATCTCAATCTCCCCTCTGGCAGGTTAAAGCCATTCCCCTTGTCCTGTCCCTACAGGCCCTTGTCCAAAGCCCCTCTCCAGGTTTCTTGTAGCCCCTTTAGGCACTGGGGCTGCTCTAAGGTGTCCCCTTCGGGAGCCTTCTCCAGGCTGACCCAGCCCAGCTCTCTCAGCCTGTTTTCATATCATGTAATGCTTACTATCCCTTCTTCTATGCAGGATCATTTGCTTTGTCTTTCTGCCTTGCTTAGCTGTGTCATGAGATTATTTGGCTCTTGGTTATCAAGAGCTAAACGGATTTAGCCTGCTGTTTTGTCTTTGCTTGCAGCTGCTGAAACACTGACTTTAAAGAGGAGTGACCTCAGGAGGATTGTGGTGTTCACCATGCTTCAGCTTGGCAGGGTGGAGGGTGCTTTGCACCAGCACAGCATCCAGCTTTTCTAGTGGCAGTGCCCGATGGGTCAGAGGATGGAGCTGCCACTGACCCGTTCCTGTGTTAAACCACATCCTCAGGGCTGTGTTTGTTCAGACTGTGCAAACAGCACCTTGACCTAAAACCTCAAAGATGTCAGTTAGGTACACTTAGTATTTCACCCCGTCTGTAGGGGCAGCTGAGGCTGGATTTGGGCACCCTGAAGGCATCGCATCTAGGGAGGACAGGCAGGGTTGAAACCATCCCCTCTCCCAGTGATGTGATCTCTGGGGGAGGTTGTGCTCCCATCCCAAGGGCTGGATTTACCTTTTCCAGGCTTTCAGCCTGTAACATCCTGTGCTCCCTCCCTGAAAGCTCCTGTCCCTGGTGGTACTTTACGGGCTGGGAACTGCTTGCTCACAGCTCAGCAGCCTTGGACCAAGTTCATGCAGGCCACAGGAAAAATACCCTGCTTTTAGCTACTGGTGCCTTGAACTGGACTTGAACTGGAGTGGATCTATAAATAAAAGACCCTCTAGTCCATTAGCAGTCCTCTCCAAGCCTGCCAGCCTAGCTGTATTTACAAGGTAGCTATTTAAATAAACTCAATATTTTATGGACATATACACTTACCCTTTCATGTCAACCATTTAGGATCATGCGAGCCTTTAAAAGCTTTCACAGGCTTGAACTGCCCGAGCCAATTATGCACAAATCTGATTTGGGTGCTGGCTCCTATTCCTGTTGTTATCCTATTGTATTTCAACCACCCCTTTGATCTCTTCCAGGTCATGGAAACCAGATTAAAGGGCCTTTGCCAGGGCATCCAGGAAAACCTGTCTTACTGAAGCTATTGGCCATCTCAATCTGAAACTGATTGGCAATAACAATCTTTCCAGAAGAGCTTCTTTTGCAGAAGTTGTGCTTTCTCTTCACCGAGCTATCAACATATATCCCAGTCACTTTATTCCCTTCCTGCTCTGTTTTATGTATGTTCTTCAACACTGAAAATAACATCTGCTTGTATATGCGAAGCAAGAACTATATTTTATAACACAAGAGCATGCAGGTCTAGCTGTATTTCAGTAAAAGAGACAGTTAGAAGTTAATTTACACTTGGCAAGCACAGAGATGAAGCAGGACTATGCAAATCAGGTACTGAATCTTAGGTTGTCAAGTAATGAATGTCCTATGGCAGAAGTTTCTTTAATGGAAGAAAAATGGCAACCTTTCCTTAGATTTATACCTGCTGCCAGAATTTGAGGGAAAAGGGCTGTGTAATCATTTTTCCCCATGATGAACAAAAGACTGTGTATTCCTTCATTTCCTTTTAACTTCTGTTTAAAGCTGCCATAATCCCCACCCCAGCAGTTCCCATTAGGTTTGTTTCTGAGTAGGACTCTTCTCTCCCTTGGTTTTGCAGGACTAACTGGCGCCTCCCTTTGCTCCTGTTCTGGGGGGCTGCAGACAGGATGTGCTGGCTGGGACTGGTGCTGAAGTCCCCAGACATGAGGATGGGAGAGCTGCAGCTCCAGCTCCCCCATACAACAGCACCATACAAAGCTGTCTTCTAAAAGACCATTTATAAAGAAACAGTAAAGGGTATAAACTTTTATTCTTATATTCTCTATAAGCCTAGGGAAGTTTAAAAGTCTTTGGGAAAATGTCCAGAAATAGAAATGAAGTGTTTAATAGTACTATTTTCATCCTGAACTCTCTGAATTCCTCACGTCTTCCCCTCCTCCCTTCTTTTTCTTCCCCTGATTTGCACTTTGGGATTAATAAACATATTCAAGAGCAGATTTTGAACCAGAAAAGTTGCTTCTCTCTTCTGCTGAAGTATATTCTCCTCTTGGCCAAACTGTGGCCTGACCTTGATTCCCAGGGAATTCGAAGGAGCAATGGTGGAGATACTATCCACTACCAACCAGGATGGGCTTTCTGAAGGTGAGTGCATCACCCAGCTGCAGAAATGGCTGGTGGAGTTTGTACTGTCTGAAAGCAGCAAGAAAAGATGGTCACAGCAGTCACTCCTCATGCTGCTTGTCTGAGCTTCATTACAGAGATAAGTGACCATGTCCCTAGACTTCACCAGACTCAAAGTGTGACCCCATGAATCTCGATCTACAACATCTTTAGTTTCTCCTCAGCAAATTCAAGGTTCAAATGCACCATGAGGTTCCTCCAGCCTCCCCTCTAGACAACAGCCTGGTGCAGCTGGCGTGAGCAGCAGTGTAGCACAGGGAGGAGCATTGCATCTCCAGCATGCTTGAACATTTGTGCTACTCTGTCTTGGTGCTGACCCTCAGATTTGTCTTCTGATATCAGACAGTGGTAGCTCAGCAGTCCTGCACTATTCTTCCTAAAGGCAGATGTAACTCAGGCTGGTAGGAGACAGTGCAGGAGATGAGACAGTAAACATATACATGGGTGCCAGACTGAGACCAGGCTCCTCTGATTCTCTTTGTGTTTCTCTTGCAGAGCTGACAGGTCTTTCCACATGGGTCTTCTAACAGCCCTGCCGTGGCTGATGGAGAAAGATCTTTCCTTCCTTCCTTTCTTCTCATCTGGGACAACTTGTTATTGTTTTTCTGCTTCACTGGTTTTTACATTTCAGATTCTAGCATGTTTTCTCCGTTGTGCTGATACATTGCCTGTTAAATTCCCTCCTGTCCTCAGAGTGCTCTTTAAAAATATTAAAATCTACAACATGATTTATGAGAATCTTACAAAATCGGTGAAGGTTTTTGTGATTATCCGCATGATCACATTTTAGAGAAAGAACAAATCTGCAGTTGGATGCTGAAAGTTGTCCTGTCTGCTTTGCACTTAGGTGAACCCAACCTGAAGCTCTGCCATGGAAAAGACCAGTATGGGAAGGCCCCATTCCCATTTGCAAGTGGTGTGTGTCATCCCCTAGTTTGGTGGGATGACAAGGAGGTTTCTCCAGAGACAAACCAGCCTGGGCTGTTACCAGGTTCCTTTTTGTTTTATGCTTTGTTTGAATTGTTCAACAAGTTTCTACTAACAAAAGCAGCTCAGTCACAGGATGATGTGGAAGACATGGCAATGGCTGGAAGGAATCCACTTCCCTGGTTTCTAGCGTCTGCTTATGGTGAGGAAACAAAACAAGTTTATATGCAGATCCAGGTGAAGATAGCTGGAACATCATGATGTGCAAATCACTGCGGTATAATAAACACAAGAGAAGCCTGAGTGAGTTTGTTTTCACAACAGAACTCCTCTGTAACATAGTCCTTGGAGGCATTACTAACCTGATGCCAGAGAGACAAAGGAAGAGTGTCACAGTCCAGGAAGAAAACATTCCTCTTGTTTAAATTAATCTAAATGGTTTCTGAGTATTTTCCTTTCCCGAGGTCCCTCTTGCCTAAATGCCTAGTTTATGGCTGTGCTCCTTCACAGGCTCTGCCAGCAAACACGTCAGCAACCTGGGCCCTCAGGACAAGTTATGGGTTTACAGCTGTTGATGTTAGCTCATGTGTGAGAGTTCTGCCTATATGGAGGTGGAGGCCCCAGCTTCTGCTTCCCCCCAGACCAGCAGCATAAGGATGTATTATGCTACATGCAGCTCGGAGCAATCCTGCAGGAGTGATGGCAGATTTCATCTGCCAAAAGTCCCAAAGCCTGTTATGTGTTGTGCTGATGAGCAACAAATTGAGGCAATTATGGTAATATCAGTTATTGCAGCTGGGAAGATGATAGGGCTCCACTGCATTTGGGGAAGATGTTATGATGAACTGGTACAAACAAGGTGAAGATGATCCATCCAAGCTGTGCTCATGGATGTGCCTTATGGGATATGCCTGTGTTGGGGTCATCTGTAAGCCTAAAAGATGAAAATAGCACTTGATGGGCTACAGGGATACTCATGTTTTATACTGGGGGTCATTTGTGGTAGGACCAGTCCTCGAAGAGAGAACAATACCATCCTTGAGGTCCCTTACGAACTTGTATTCCATGATTCTATAATATTGCCATGTGAGTTTTCAAGCTCTGAAGCTATGTTTTATGAGGGCACAGAATCAGAGACCTGCTGGATGAGATGCACTGATACAGGATCACCTGTAGACAAATCTCCCCCCTACTTAGTAGGCCATTTCTTCCTTCCAGTCTTCTTCTTAGTCCAGCAGGTTTTGGTGGTTTCTGGTTTCCAGCAGCTCCATTCACTTCCCTCTCTGATTCCAGAATAAATCTGATTTTCTCATGCCTTTGTGGCTTAGGTGGGTCTTTAGTGCTGGGAGCCGGCCAGCCGCCTTCTCCATCTCCTTGGTCCCTCATACCCTGTTTGTCTTGGCCAAGAGTGCTCAGTTGCTGCCTTCTCCCCTTCCCTCCATGGCAGCAGTTGGGGGAACTGGCATCGGTTCCCTTCTTGTTGCCAGCCCCAGGTTCTTCAGCAGAACACACTATGCAAACAAATCATAAACCAGACACCATCCCCAGTGGGTGATGGTTTCAATCTCCGTGTGTGCCTGCATGGGGGCTCTTAATATTCTGTCCATTGAGACTCAGTCTTTTTATTTCTGAGAGAGAAAGAAGGAATTAAATTCAGCAACAACTCTCTCACAATATGAAGTAAGGAGCTGGGTTGGTTTCCCCCCTCTAAGCTTTCTATCTTTTAAGGACTTTTTAAAACAAATGCTTACAAATAATATCACCTTTTGTCAGTGGGAAAACCCAGCTAATTTGGAATTTGCAGGTTGTTTTTGTTATAAGTTACACTATGTTTGACATAGATTTCAAAGTCTTGCTGTAGCATTGCAGCTTTTAGAGGATGTAGGTAGATGTCAAATATATATATATAATATATATAGCTGAGCATACTTTCTAAATCTGAAGTTTTAGCCTTTGCCCTTTTTGGACTAGGTGAGAAGGCAAGACGGTAATTCCTTCAGTCCATTCGTCAGTAGATGTAAGGGTATATAAGCTATTATGGATTAACAGTACTTGTACTTCATATTCTGCTTAAAGCTAATTTGGGATAGATTAAGACTTAAGTCCTCTGATTAAAGTTTAATGAAATGTGAGAAATTACACAGTTAGGAGAAACGGGAATGAGCCTCTCATCTGTGAATGCAGATGGGCTAGAGTATACTTCATAAACCATTTCCATTACACTACTTTGACTGATAGATTTTCCAGCATTTTTATTCAGACATAATTCTGTAGTTTGGCATTGTGATTACCTGGATAGTTAAGTGCTTGGCAGAGAAATAAAGGTATTTTAGTTTCAGGGTAAAAACATCGTCGTTAAGTAATGCAGATACTTTTGGCCAAACTTGTTCCAAATTGCCTCAGAAGCTGAAACTTCCTCTTTGAATATTGTTAGGAAACTAATTAAATATCAAAGATGCAAGTAAAGGTATAAAATATACATGAAAATCATGCTGTGAGCCAAAGTTTTAGCGGGAGTTGCACAGTGTATCACCATTCCAGTCCATTATTGTCCCAGAGAGCATTTTCTCTCAAATTATCTTCATTTCATTGAAAACCCAAACAAAATGATTTGATATTTGTGTAATATTTTTTAAATGTGCCTATCTGAATACCACAAAACCCAAATAATTCTTTCCCCTCATTTTTGAGCAACCTGATCTAGTGGAAGGTGTCCCTGCCTTTGCCAGGGGATTGGAACTAGATGAGCTTCAAGGTCCCTTCTAACCCAAACTATTCTGTGATGCTATAATATGATTCTATGATTTGGAGTGGAGAGCACAGTGGTGGACTACGAGGGCTGCTAGTTTTATTTTCTGTGTAAACTGTTAAGCTTTGATTCCTCTGAAAAGCAGACTGTGTTGGATGAGGCAGGGCAAAGACACCTTGAGACGTGCTTTCTTCTATGTTTAAAGCAACATCTGATTGCCCAGGATCACGTCAGCTCAATGATCAGAATTTATTCTATAGTTTGGGATCAAAGTCACTTGTGCTCTCCAGCTGCTTTGCACTGTGCTGGTAATGCAAAGCAGCCATAAACTTGGCTTAACACAGAGATGTTAGGTTTGTAGGCTGCTTTGTATCATTGGTATGCTTAGCCAGAGCATACCAATGGATCTGGTGCTATGGATTAACTCATTATCACTACCTTTCTGTCACCAAAACCAAGTAAAGGTTTTTATTACCCTGAGCAAAACTCAATGCTGTTCAGGGAATCTGCTTCAAGTCTCAGCATAAGGGCCTGAGCATCCTTAGGAAGGCAAATCGGGGTGATTTGGTGCTTTCTGAAGCACCACACGGGATACAAGGCAGTAGCCTGAGGAGGTGGAAGCCCCTCTGGTAGGAGTCAAGCAGTGAAAACTCACTTAAATTTAGTCACAAGCACGGCACTCAGAGTGTGACTCCAGTCACAACTCACATTGGCTTGGGGTGCATGCGAATTGAGTATTGGATATTAATTCTGGAGGCATTAAGAGCATTTAGGCGGTCAGCACCCACTTAAAAATAATCAATTGTAATGATACTGAAGGCATTTTTCCCAGATTAAATCATAAATTTGAGGTAATTTATTTTCTCCCCCAAATTAATATATAAAAAAATACAGCATATATGGCATTTTTCAAGGAGTTGCAAGTGGAAATTTGTTACGTTTCATTTCAGAAGATTTATGGCATGAACAAAATTGCTTCCAGTGAAAAAGAAATCAATTCTTTTCAGGCCTCTCCTGAGGGCTTGGAAAAACTTGTAATTATATCAATGAGATAGGGAAACAGCAAACTACGTATGTGGGTTTTGGAGCAATATTTTCTCCGAGTTCAACGCACTTGTATATGTGGGACTGGGACTCTAATGCACCGGCCTGTTGAGCGTTTGCAACAGCACAAGTTTGTACAAGCCTCCAGAAAACAGTTGCATAGTTTTATTTATTGAGTTTTCTTGTAGAGAGCAGTTTTCCTGTCTGAGGCAAAGTTTTTGTTACAAAAGGTCTAAGTAAATACAGTCATGTTTTCCGAATTTATTACTTCTTGGGGAAAACATTTTATTAGGACTTTTATTCTGTTACAAATGTTGAATAGGAATTCTGGAGGAGTTGTGTTTGTTTTCTGAAGCGTGCTTAATTTCAGCTTAACCATTGGCCGTAACTTCTTCATTACCATTCCCAGTGATGGGCTTGCATACATTAACATTCATTTCTACATCCCCAAGTAGATTTTCAGGAAAAATGAGTGTTGTGTTAAATACCCCATTTTCTACAAGAAGAAAAAGTTATGGCCTATTAAGGATGCAAGATCCTGGTTCCCACTGATGTCAAAGAGCTGAGAAAATGGGAAAATGCTTTGTATTTGACATATTCCCTCAAGGAACTTGCCATTGCCCAGTTTTGTTTCTTCCAGTGAATAACCTGAAAGCAACTTAATTTTTTCTAATTCGATTTGTAGTCAGCTAATTACTTCTGTAGAAGAATAGCTGATGAATGGAAAGGGGAAGGGTTTGAAGTCCCTTGTGGGAAAGTTCAAGTATTACTGATGAACTCAGAAGCGTGGATGCTGCAGCTGGGAGTGACCAAATTACATTCAGGGCCAAACCAGCACACATGTATGCAGATCACGCAGCACCTCAGCAAGAGATTTTAGGGACTTCCCCTTTCAAGCAAGCGTGTGCTGGTATAAGTTTTGTGCTGATGCCCATGCTCCATGTGGAGGGTTAAGCTTAAAGGGTAGGAGAACAGGGGTTTGGGATTTACTTGGAGGTTCCTAGGTGTGAATCAGCATTACTTCTGTGAATTTCAACGACACTCCTGACCTGCCCCTGCTAGATGTGCCTCAGTACTTGGACACAGAAGTAGACCTTGGCTTCTCCACAGAGGAGGCTAAGAAAGGAAGTACTAAGTCATGTAAAAACAAGGGACTTTTGATTCACCAGATCCCGGTGTGACTAGAGGCACAGAATCACAGAGTCATAGAATGGTTTGGAAAGGGCCTTAAGATCATCCAGCTCCAACCCCCTGCCACAGGCAAGTACACCACACACTAGACAATGTCACCCAAGACTCTGTCCAACCTGGCCTTGAACACTGCCAGGAGTGGAGCATTCACAACCTCTTTGGGCACCCTGTGCCAGCGCCTCAGCACCCTCACAGTAAAGAACATCTTCCTTATCTCTAACCTGAACTTCCCCTGTTTAAGTTTGAACCTGTTACCCCTTGTCCTATTGCTACAGTCCCTAATGAAGAGCCCAACTTCATGGTCTCCTCCAATGCCTGAACCCAGATACAAAACCTCAGCTCTTTGCAACATCAGTTTAGCTGGCGGTGAGGCCACCCTGATGTACCTAACAGGAGATGTGCTCTTCCTTCTCATTTTTGTCTTGGAAACCATTCAGTTTTGGCTTAAATGAGACTTTCTGCCTCCAAGTTAATTTAATCTTTGCTAACTACAGTTAGAGTATTTAAATACAGAAAAAAGCTAATTTCTTGGTGGGCTCACTGTGACTATGGACAATATGACTGGGATAGGGAGCTAGGAACAGGAGAACCATGTTTTATTTCCACTTTTGCCATTGATTCCATCTCTCAGCAAGCTCTCTGCATCTCATTTTCTTGAGTTGTAAGATATGGGTCTGCTACTTTGCAGGGTGCTTTGAATTATATGAGGGAAAAGTGTGATTTCTGTTTGAAGCTGCATGAAGAGCTAGTCACGCACGTCAGCAAGGAGATGCACCTCCTGTGTTAAGTCATCTGTATGCACATAAAGCTATACCAAAGCCAAAGGGGAGGGCTGAGGAGGTGCATCTGCTTCAGAATTATGTTATTCACATGCAGACTTCAGAAGGTGTTTAATTCTTTTTCTTTGCTTGCTTATTCTCTAACCTGTTTATTCTTTACCTGTATTGCAGGTAGACTGAGTCAAATAACCTCCTTTGCAGGGGATGAAATTATATTAGACATTAACAAAATAAACAAGAAAGAGTAGAAGAGAGCTTCAACCTGTGGAGTGATCCTGTATGGCATGTATGTTTCTAAGAGCATGTATGTTCAAGTATGTAATGGCCATATCTAAAAGTAATATGGCCTGCTTGAACAAGCTGGGGGCTTCAGGAAGGCTGAAAAAGAGAGAGAAGTAGCAAAAGCTGGGTAAGATCCAACTCCTGGGCTTTGTGATAAGTAAGAAGAATTAAGGTGAGGGATAACATGAGCTGACATTGCCCAAGGAAGGATATGGCTAGACACAACGTGCTGTGCAGAGAATCGTTAAGGAGTGGCAGAAAGAGCTATTTAGTGCAAAACCCACTGAAGAG
The DNA here is from genome assembly GCF_000696875.1 of Nestor notabilis. NCBI lineage: Eukaryota > Metazoa > Chordata > Aves > Psittaciformes > Psittacidae > Nestor > Nestor notabilis. The sequence goes on along the minus strand of NW_009942239.1, from coordinate 46,614 downwards.
AGCACAAGCAGGAAAGATGCTTTCCAGAGACATTCAGAACATCATTCAGTGTGGTGAGAGCTGTGGAAAGTCTGCATATAAGGAGAATGGAAGGAGAAAGATAATTTAATCTGATACAAACAGAGCAAGAGAGCATGCTTAAGCCCCTGAAAACTGCTCTCAATCTTTCTATACGTGATGGCATAGATGCATAGCAGGGTGGACTTCTCTCCTGAGGAAGGCAGGAAAGGTGAGAAAAGCAGTTGAATATAAGAAATGCTTTTGACAGGAAAGAGAAAGACTTATTTTGTAGCTGAAAGGAGGAAAAAGGCATAGATTCCTGCCTGGATCAGTTGAGCTACTGAACAGCCTGTAGTCCGTGAAGCTGCTGTAATTTTCAAGATCATCTCCTCTACCCAGCCTCCTTTTGTGCAATGTAGCAGAAAGCTGTCGATCTATCTTCGCTTTACCCCAGTGACAGGACCAGGAAAGATATTCTTAAATTAAAAGTTCTTCTTTTTCAAGTCAGCAGTTTTCCAGAGTCTTAAAAGCCACCTGCAGAACCAGCAGGGAAAGGCCTGGGTGCATTTGGAAGCTGATGGCATTAAAACACATTCTCTTAAGCTTCTGGCTTAGCCTTGCAGATGCAAGCTGCTGCTGGGCTGAGGCTCATGCTCTGCTTCCAAAGTTTCTTGCCTTGTTAAAGCTTTCTTATCGCTGCTCTGAAAAGATGAATTGTTTTGTTTTCTAAGATAAAACACTTCTGTAACATGACCAGCAAGAGACAACAACCATCTGGCGCTCTTCAACACCTCAGACTTATCTGAAGGGGAATGGTACTCTGCAAAGCAGACGTGCAAGGTGCTAAGGCAGGTAGATTTTTCTCTGCATACACATAGGAATAAGATTACTAAAAATAATCTATTTTTAAGTTGCTTTTCTGGACATAATTATAATCATTGTACTAAGTAATATTCACAGATGCAGAAGTTCTGTGACATCTTTTATTGCCTCTTTCTTATATTTGGCTTTTGATTTATCAGCTGCATAAGGAGATGGGTTTGTTGGCTGTGTTGGTCCAGGCCCCCTTTATCATGCCAGCAGACATGGCATGAGTCTGAGCCATGCACGATCCCTGCAAAACCCCCAGGAAAAGTCCTGATCCTGGTCTGTCACCTCTTGGTGATGGTGTTAAAGGCAGGCTGCCCTCCACCATAGGGACATTTATCTGCTAGGAAAGAATGGGCACAAGAAAACCCATTTACTTGACCAGGAGCCACCTGCACGACTGTGAAGCCAGCCAAAGGCACAGCATTGGCATTGCTGAGCTCAACATGATGAACAATTTCAGCAACAACCACCTTGAAAAGTCAGTCTGTGCTTGAGTTTCTTCTTCAGCAAGGCAGAAGTTAAAGCCTAATGCATGTTAATCTCTAAGTGTTGCTGTAGTACCTGCTGTACGCATCTGTTTATGACAAAGAGTTCTAGTCTAATAGACAAGCAAAATAACTTGTCAGCTCTGCTTTCCTCTGGGACAGTCCTTATTTAAGAGACGTAATTTTTCTGTAATTAAAGTTTCACAGTTTGAGAGTTGCATGCTCAAAATTTACAAGAATAGCAGGGAGCACAATCCTGCTCAGGATCACACAGGGCTTCCACTGATGTGCTGGCAGGAGGGACACTGCAGCCAACTGTGGAAGGAAGCATGGAATAAGCATGCAAGGCTGTAGAGAACATTTACGCACCTGGATATCCTGAGAAGCCATCAAGGAAAAAAGAGAAACACCAGTTGTCCCCGTGCAATGTTTAATTCACCAGAACAGGAACATCAAAGCAGCTTTCTCCCTCTGTTACACCATATTAAAGTACACTGCAGTTTCCCGGGTTAGTCACCTATGAGGAGGGGCATCTAGAGTAAGGGTCCGTTATATGCTAGCTGGCTTGGCTGGTGCTAGGGATGCTTCTCGAGCAACCCCAGAGAGCCCGTGGTGATTACACAGCATTGTTGGCTTTGAAAACAGATCCTTTTCCACAGAGAATGGAATGGATTAATGCCACAGGCACAGCGTCATAAAACGAACATCCGTAACGAAGGCTGCTATAAACGGCAGCATGACCAAGATGAGGGTTTCAGCTTGCAATTACATTTTGTTTCCTAACCACTTGTGGATAGGGAATCCCAGTCCTCGCTCTGAGCTCTCTAAATCTTTTCCCTCTTCCTTGTGCTCTATTTCAGCAGGTCCCATCCCCAAACCTGCTGCACACATGCTGGGCATGCCTACCTACTCCTGCTCGTGCTTGTCTGGTTGGAACCCAGCCTTCCCCCGTTTTCCTGGGATGCAGGAAGGGAAAGAAGGCTGGAATGGCTCACAAAGAAGACAAAATGATTGTGCATGTTTTTCACACTCACTTTTCGTGGCAGCCTCTCACATCCTTCAGCTGCCCTAAAAGCAAGCAATCCAGAAAGGGGTGAGAGCCTCTGCAAGTCAGACAAGCCAAGGGCATGTTGTCTTGCTAAATAACAAAGAATCATGATTTATGTCATTTGTTTATACATCTGAACAAGAAATATTCTAAGCAGGATGTAAAGTCTGTTCTTTTTAAGGACAAGCTTTCAACATTTAAAGTTTGTCTAAACCATAAAGAAGCTACAGTGTGAATTATATCTAAGTCCACATTCATTAAGTTAGAAGTATTAAAATCAGGCAGAATAGAAAGGCTTCCAGCTTTACTTAACTGAACTGGATTTATCTGAAGAGGAAGGTTTTCCATCTCAGTTGAAAAATCATATAATAAACCGCCATCGGAATGTGGAAGGTATCACAAAATTAGCCTTCCATCTTTAAATCACTGTCGGCTCCCTTTCAGGCAGAGGAAGAAGCTTCTCAATCACTGACTCCTCACCCATAGAAGCTCTGGGAGCCATCCAAATCTTACTGCTTAAGGCAGTCCCATCAACATAAATCACCAGCAGCTCCTAGCCTGATCCTCGAAGTTACGGTATCAAGCACTGAAGTAGTGATGGTGAAGCTGCTTCAGCAACAGGACTCTTTTCACAAATGAATTAGAAGAATTGTTAATTCTGCAGTCGCAAAGACTTCCCCAAATAATCAAATGGGCCCACAGATAGTTTTGTAGTGCCTTAAACCAAAATGCCAAAAGCTTTTGGGATTTGATCTATGAAGATGATACCCAGCAGCTTTCACCTCTGCAGATCACTTTGCTGCCCTGTGTCTGAGGCACTAATTCCAGCAAAAAGATGCTGACAAAAATAAGTGTCAATGGAAAATCTGTAGCTCTGCAATGTAAAATTTGGGAAAAAATCAATGGATCTGATAGAGTGGGGGGAAGAGAGGGATCCATCTGAAGCTGAGCAAAACTCCAGACTTCAGCCAAAGATTTTCATCCTCTTTGTGCTGCTGCTTCTTGGTACAAAGTGTCCTGGTCAGGGATGTGTCTACCATTCAGTGTATGCCCACAAGCAGATCGAGCTGTGCAGGTTCCCCCTGGCCATACCCTTTGTTGTGTGTGTGAGAACCCACCGAGCTCTGCTTTGTGCCCCCAGGCAGAGGTCTCTACCCCCAGCAGCAATAAAACTCTCCAAGCTGTCTTGAACCACCAATAGGTGAGGAAAGGTTGCATTTTAAGTGCTGGTGTGTACAAAGCTCCACTCAGAGCTGATATGCCTCACCCCTGTCAGTAAGTTGGGTGTTTGCTGCCTACACAAGAGCAGACTTGAGGCCACATTCACCACGTGTCTGTACAGCTTGCTCACCCACACACAAATACTTTTGATCAAAAAGCTGGGTTCATTGCTTGTTAATTTTAAATCAAATAGCCTACTAATTTGCTTGTTTGGAAACAAAGCTCAGCTGAATTCAAACCCAACAGAAATGTGTTAATGCTTTAGCAAAAATGCTCATTGTTCTTTTTTTTGTTGTGAAAAATTTTCTTTAAACAAAAAAAAAGACTGCATTGTTATTGGAATTAAACAAGACAAATGTTTACAAATGGTTGACGTCCATATGCAGTTTTGGTTTAGACAGAACATTCTCATTCCACCCGTGAAACAACTGCAAAACCCATTATTCTTCTGCTGCTCTCTTTTAATGGCAGTAGAATCGGGTCAGCAGAATCCAGCCTGACAATGATAAAATAATACACAGAGTAAAATTAGATCCTCATATACATACATAGAACAGTACTTGATTCCATCAGCGTCTTGAAGTTTACATATAAATGAGAATACAATGATTTAATATTCACTGATGTATGAGGGCAAGTAGAGAAATACTTCAAATGTGGTCCACATATTTAATTGGCAAGAACAATGTGTTTAGGGAAGCAAGGTCAATAGCTCCATTGCTGCCAGCCCTCTCCAGTGCAAACTGGGCAGCTATGGCTTTTTGTGAATGAGGAAATGTCACTTCTGACAAAACAACAGCACAGCAAGTGAGCACTGGGTAGCGATCACCCAGGGCATTGCAGTATTCCTCTGCTCATCAGTGTGCTTGTGGAGTTGGTCTAAGCTGAGCGATAAAGCAGTGCTTTTCAAAAGGGGCCAGCAGATCCAAGGTAGAAATTAGTACCAGGTTTTCCAACGAATCTGCAAGTTCCCAGCTCTAACAACAGCCTGAATTTTGACCTGATGATCTCCACCTCCACTGTCTGGGTGCATATGGGTTTAGAGGAAAGTTTATCCCCAGAGGGGTTGATGTGCTGTCCCTGGATGATGCACATTCAGCTGTTGTTGGACTGGTTCGATGATGCACATTCATCTGTGGCTGGACCCACAGGACTGAAACCTCAAACTCAGCCTTAAACCTTAAAACTAAGCCTTTGCAGGGAGTTAGTAAACTCTGGAGCTGAGGAAGAAGCAGGAGAGTGGAGATGAGAGTGCAAACTCTTCCATCTCTATCCTTTTGCAGAACAGTTCAATGGGAGGCTCTGCTACCTTTTATGCATTTCCAATATTCCATTGCAGGCTGAGGCTTCTTTTTTTTGTGTCTGAGGTGAACATAGTGGAAGGAAAAAGAGAAATTTTGCCAATGTTTGTTTAACCTTACTGATATCCTGCCACTGTCGTACAGGGATTTACATTATGTGCCAAAACTTGATGAGAATGATGGTTCAAGATCAAACTAGAGTGTGGGTGGATCCTGCCCCAAGACATATTTTTTCCTAACTTGAACTAGTATTTGCTTACTGGAGAGTCTACTTGCACTGCTTGTACATTTTGTGCACTGAGGATCAGGTTAAAGTAAATGCTGCGAGGACTAAAGGCATGCCCAAGCAGTCAGTTTAGTAACTATGACATTTCTGAGGCAACTTTGGAGTAAATCACAACAGAGCAGCAATTAACTCCCTACTCTTTATAATAAAGTCAAGTATTTGAGGTGAGGGAAAAGCATAGGAGAGTTATGACTGGCAGCCTTCCATTATCATGAATGTAAAAGCATTTGTAGAGTTGTCAAGCATGAGATACCCAGCATCTTGGATTTGTCAAGCAGATGTCATCAGATGCCACTGGTGTCTGTTCAGATAGCTGGGACTGTTTGATTTACAGCTGGGGAGGATTTTCACCACACAGAAGCACTGGCAGCTCTTCTTCAGCCTTGAAGATGAGCTGGCACAAAGGGTGGTTCTTGGGTCCACGCTTGGATGTACCACAGAAACCTGTCAAGCCTGGTGTGCTCTGGTCAGCAGTCCATCCCAAACAGAGGATGGAGTAGCATAGGTAACAGCTAAGCTTTCTCCTGGAAAGAATTTGGGTCCACCACGTTGAAAGTCACTTTAAAAACTTGATTCATGCTATAAATGTCTCAGTGACATTTTAATAACACGAAGATGGCCAGAGAGCAGAAAACGCACTGCAGAATTCCCATCTTCTTGTCACATCTCTGGTGAGTTAATGCCACGTGGTATAGGCATAATGCATTCACTCACAGTTTGTTTCTACTGAGGTCAAGCCATGATACAGCAGCTTGTTTTTGAAGATGACTTGAATCACCTCAAGTATTTGCTGAGCAGCAAACCCCCACCTACATGGGTGAGCTTTGCAGCTGCACAGCAATGTAAGAAGAGCACCTATAGCATGTGATCCCTAATGGGACTGGGGAGCTCCAGCTCTCAGACATCCTACACTGTTGCTGTCTCTTCTAGGGTCAAGAAGAAACACCACATGACTTTCTTTTTGGGTGCAAAATAAGCAAATATTGCACCATGCACCTTTTTTGCACTTGATATCCATGGAGAAGAGCGATGGGAAAGTGGGAACCCGCCCCGATAAGGAATTGTTCTGACATGACTGTGATTGCTTTAAAAGCTGTGCAAAGTTGGTCTTTCCTTCTCAAGTAGTTCCCATGAGGATAATTGCTGCAATATATTTTGCTAATCTTGTGTCAGGGAGGAAGTTTGGAAGAAATAGTCACTAATGACCTCAAGTTCATAGGTTCTTAAAAGACTTGAAGCAAATATATTTAAAATGAAGTGTACTTTTTTTCCCATTCTCTGTAGAACAACGTTATTTCCCTGAGTTGGAAAGTAACATTTGAAAACTACTGATGGAGATGGGAAATCCTGGAAATAGTTTGTCATAAATATCACATGGAAACTGAAAAAAGCTGCCTTTCGGATATCTATGCTAAAGCGTTTACATGGGAGGAGTACAGAAACTGAACAAAGTGGCATTTTCCACGATTCCAGGACTGATAAATAAGGAAATCCCAGTGCAGCACAAAGCAGTATCTCCCCACTAGCAACTGAGAAAAGCAGTCTGAAAATAAATGGTATGCAGATAAATACAGAGATGCTAAATACAGGTGGCTGTTCCTGGGCCTTTGTAGCTGTTGATTGCAACAGTGAAAATCCCAATGCAGAGGGAATGTTTTAGCACCGTGCTGTTTCAGCCCAAGAACTGAAATTGCCAAGTATATTAGAAGGTGTTTTGCACCACAGGTAGCCCATTAGGAATCGGGCATTTGCAATACACCAGGAATAACAGTTAAAGTAACCAGACTTGAGCCTATTCTTAGAGGGGTAAGTAATCAGGTTTGCTACCAAGGGTCCATCTCATTACTGGGGAATGTAAAGGGTGGACACAACTACCCTGGTTGAAGTTTGGGCTGTGAGGATGGTTGCGGTACTGGGGAGCTGCAGAGCTGTGAGTGTGTTATGCAGTCCTAGACAAAAGCAGAGCCTTTATCACAGCACATGGCTCTGGGTATCCCATTTTCAAACTGTGTTGTAGCAATTTTAGAGACCTAAATATCACAGAGACATAGAATAATTTTGGTTTGAAGGGATCATCAAAGGTCATCTAGTCCAAAAGTTGATAGAGGATACTTTTTGTCACCTTTCTGGAGCCATATACTGTGTTTCCCATGAAGCTCCCTGCAAGGGGCTTGGGAGAAACTATCAAAGTTACAGGACAGAGTTTCAAAGCTTTCCTGTGTGTCAGAATTAACATCTCGGACTCAACCAGAATTGGACCTTTTAGGGTAGCCAACATGTCCAGGGAGCAGAGCAAGGGACTGTGCAGCTGAGCAAAACCAACTTGTTAGCTCCATGTGTCTGGGGTGTGTGTGTACATAAACCTGTGTTAAACCTCCATTCAAAAAGTGTGATTGAAATGTCTCCCCAAAGAGCCTCTCTTGACCTCAAATCCCATAGAATTTTCATATATAATGTGGGAAGCTGCCCTGGTTCAGTGCTTGGTGAGGATGGAGCTGTGAATGGGGGAGGATGAAGTGTCTAGGCATAACCATTCCCCTGGCGAATTTTCTTGTCCTCTTCTAGTTCGCAACTTTGCTGGTCATTTAAAGGCTAATGCCCAAATTTATTACTGTTTTGTGGTGAATTATTTACATAGGCCATTATAAAAATAAGATTGTGGGATAATAGTTTTTAAATTTCAACTCAATTAGACAAAATCTGTCAACTTGCTAAGATCCTACCATAGACAGTAGGGGCAGGGAACATGAGGTGTTATGAATTAAAACCAGCAATTCTCTAGGAAATACTCTATAAGAAAGAGTCGTTTGGGTACTAGAGAGGCAAGAAAAACCCCATTACTTCCACTGTTTCACAAAGATTTCTGGTTGTTACCAGAGCTGCAAGAATTTTTGACCAGGTTGCCATGGTTTACACTCACAACTCCAAATGATGAAGACATATTTAGTCTGAAGATTTCAGCTGAAAGCCCTGGTTTTTCCAGTGCCCTGAAGGTTATGGAGAGAGAACCAGAGTGCTTTGAGCATTGAGAAGGCCATGGGGGAATATTGGAAATATTTGTTTTCCTGCACTGGTAATTACTGCCCTCAGAGTTACCATTAAAAAAAGCAATCTCAGACTGGAGGGTTTAAATAGGATGTGGAACCATAACGCTAGGTAATGTTATTTAATTGCAGAGCTGTAACGATACACGGTATTTCAACGGCCCTAAAACATAAGTCTTAGTTCAGTAACCTTTAAGATTTGTTTTTCTTTGCCTTATCATTGAGTTGTAACATCATTTAGGTGGTTATCTCTACGAGGTTTAAATTTGCAATCTATTAAAGTAATTTTGGCAATCTATTATTTCTAGGCCATTGAAGAAAGGTTAAAATGAAAATTATACTGGAGGGAATAAGTTCTGTTCCAAGTACAGGTGGAAAACATCTCAGTAGTAGAAAGCAGTAAGGTTTCAGGGGAAAAGGCACTTATCAAGGGGAATGAAATGACTGATAATAGTCATTCAAAGTGATTTAAAATGATTTAAAGTGATTAAAGCAGCTTGAGTGAGGTAACATGAAAGGATTTTCTCCCCCCCCCCCCCCAGCGTAATGGAGAATTTGCAGTGCATGTTTTAGACAGCTTCTACCTCCAAGCTGCTTTTGTACAACTGAGTTAGGCTTCTAGCACTGTATTACAGGAATGGAAAATTTCATTTTCGGGAGTGCACAGAAAGACCAGCATCCATCTTTGCACAGCCATCCACCCAATTTAAATAGAGCTACGTGGTGCAGGAGAAGCAGGGACTACAGATATTTAGCAGTGAACCCAGCTGAAGAGAGACTTCTACATTAAGACCTCATGGATCCCAGCTGGGCAAATCACCATCAAAACTTAAATCTATGTAGTTGTGATGGGCAGAGGCAGCAACGCTGAGTGTTATTACTCTTGACTTATGGACTGACTGATCGTATGTCTACTGCAGCACTGAGATTTTGGTCATTCTCATGGCTTCAGTGTTTCCTCCTGTCTTCCACCCCATGCTGCTGGGCTTTGGAGGGAGCTGAGTGCATCTGGGCTTGAGCCCTGGGACTGTGAGTGAAACCAATCCAGGGAACAAAACCTATTTATACCTGTTGGTATAGAAACAGCAGCAGCACCAATTCCTTGGAAAAAAACCAAACCAAAACCCTAGTTCTTTTTATTTTTTAGTACAATAGCAACAGTTGGTTTTATTAATTTTTATGGTGCTGTTGGGAAATTTAATAGTCCTATAAAAGCCAGTTTAAACCTCTCTAATTGTCTTATCTCTTCAAATAAATGCATACTCTGGGAATTTTAAAACTGGAGACTATCAACTGGATAGAGCCATTACTATGAATAATTCTGCTCTTACAGCAATACAGAGCCTCGACACAATAGACAATAGCCTCTGTGGTTTGTATGGGGGTGAATATGCCAAGGCTCACTAAAAGGGATGTTTTGTTCATTGACCCCCGTCTGCTAAGGGCTTCTTCGGAGCTGCCACGTGTGCAGAGCAAATTGCAAGGCACCCAGGCTTCTGGTCAAATGAGCAATTGCAGGGCAAGTTGTTTGAAAACAAGTAATTCAGTCATTTAATATATTTTCACATAGTAAAAGTGTTTAGACGCTGGTAGGGATGAATAACACGTTCAGTGAAAGGACCAACCAGTCTGGGGCCACTGGAGGTGAGACTCAAGGAGTTGGAAGAATGGTAAGTTTATTAGCAGGGCACTGACTTTCAAGGCTGAGAGTCCCATTTTAGGCAGACAGAAAAGGAAAATGGACACTTGAGAGTAGTGCAAGGCTGAGCATCTCTGTGTACCCTCAAAAATATCACTGTGTTCTTATAACGGCTTGACATACTATGATATTTAAAAATGAAGTAGTATGTCAGATGTGCACAATACAGATATAGCTGTATCTACAATAGAGTGTGCCTCACTTCCAACACAACATACACACTGTGTGTTCCCTAATTCAGATTTCTTCTTTTTTATATATATCCACAGACCTACACTGTAGAGATAACCACTACGTGAAACCTACTGCCAGCCCTGTTTCGCTGTGCTGCTATTTTTGTGTCTCTGTGATCACTTCAAAAGACAGCCAAGCCCTTCTAGCTCACCCCTTCCCATTGCTCACAGCAGGCAGCACGGCCCAGCTTCACCCAGCATGGAGCCCATCTACCCTGCTTGCCCCACCAGCCCATCACCCTGGTCTCAGGGCTCCCCACCACCATGAATACCCAGTCTCCTGCAAATAGAGCTTGCTTCACAGCTCCTCGAGGCAGTGTTTTTCTCATAGGTCATGCTCCTATCAAGTTATTCTTCCTCCTGATAATGCTTTCCACAGCTGCATTCCCTTTCTGAGGCAAATGAGACTTTTGAGACAAGGACTGTAATGAGGAGGTTTTGCCTTCTGGGATCATCTCTGCTGCTGACAGCAGTTGCAAGACAGATATGTTTTATGTTCTTCTGCATGCAGAAAAGAGAAAAAGAGAATGAGAGCAACAGATTTTGAACAATGTTTCTGTCTTTCTTCATGAGATCAGATGGCTCCTCATGCTTCCTGCTAGCTGGCTGGTACCAGGGCTGCTGCATACGGGCTGGAGCTGGAAGGATGTGCAAGGACATGAGGCAAATAGGTGGCAAACAGTGTGTCGAAAGAAGACATCCTGGGGCTCGCTCTGCATCCTCCAGATGTTCTTATGAAGCTCTGGCAAAACACCTTCTCTGCATACAGCTCAAACCTTCACTGGATCAAAATGGGTTGGGTTTGACCCATATCTGTGAATAGTGGGGTTGCTGTTCGTCCTTCTCCTTTCCCTCCTCTGCCTGCTGTGACAACGAGCAGATACAAGCTAAATTCTTTTTTAATTATTTTTAATTTCAGAATGAAAGACACCATCTGTGGCGTATCCTCCTGTTTATGTCTGCTGCTCCTCTGCAGACTGCAAACTGTTGTGTGTGTCAACGCGGAGCCTTTCCAGTTGATGAACTTCGGGTTTGTTTTCTTCATTTTTCCCCCATAATAGTGCAGAAAGAAAGTAAATTCCAATTGCAGGGCTATTTCTAAAAGTGTTCTTGGCACCTGTGTTGGAATCTTGTCTCAGAGAGGAAGCGTTAGGTCCACGACACCCAAAGGCAGCTGTCCTGATGAATTCCTCGTAGAGCTGGTTGAGTGGTAATTCATCCAGCAACTTGTGGAGGACTCGATACCTCTCTTCTAGATAATTGAACTTTAATTTATTTAAATTTAATGGAAAACCATATGGAGAGGAACAGAAAGCTAATTTAAAGCACTGCTCAAAGCAATCCATATGTTAACAGATTCCTTCAACTTTTCACACTTGGTTGCTGAAAAATGTTTCAAATGTATGGGTTTTTAAACTGGTATTATGAAAACACGGGGTTTCTGGCATCTTGTATTCAAAACTCAAGAACAAAAATAAGCCTCTGTTGTGAAAATGAAAATGTACTTTGAAAGCACAAATCGTTTTATTAGAAGTGGAAATGACAACTAAGCTATAGTTTATCCAAAAATGCACATCTCTGAAGTCTTCTAGGAAGACACGTATATATCCTAAAGGGTTCTAATCACTGGCCTTCGTATGGCCCAGAAATGAAAAGAGAAAATTAGTTGTATGGATTACATTCACAGATTGAAACTGGCAGTAAGAGTACACGAAGAAACCCTTCAGTGTAAATGGATTAAATACAGATTAGAGCAGGAGAATGCAAAGTTACCAATTATGCACGTCAAAGATGAGAGACAAACTTTTACCAGTTTTCGTATTTTCCTTATTCCTCTGGCACACCTCAAGGTCAATTCTTTCCATATTAGGTTTTGAAAACAGACCTTCAACAGATTTTTCAATGTCAGAGTATCTAATATCTCTTCATCAGGGATTGTAGCAATAGGACAAGAGGTAATGGATTCATACTTAGACAGGGGAAGTTCAAGTAAGAAGTTCAGGAAGAAATTCTTCCCTGTGAGGGTGGTGAGGCACTTGCACAGGTTGCCCTGTGAATGCTCCATCCCTGGCAGTGTTCAAGGCCAGGCTGGACAGAGCCTTGGGCGACATGGTCTAGTGCGAGGCATCCCTGCCCGTGGCAGGGGATTGGAACTGGATGATCTTAAGGTCCTTCCCAACCCAAACCATTCTATGACTCTCTGATACTACGCTTCTACTCTTAAATGCTAACCTTCTAACGCTGACCATCTCTTGTCCCACATTCAAATGCTTATACTGTTTTTCTTGCAGCAAGGTATAATTTAATTTACTCACATTAAACAAACAATCTATAGGCAATTTAAGATCCTAGAAAATAATAAATGCCCTAATTATATTTTATCTTATAAAAACATTATGTTTGAGTGATGTCAGTGAGCTGTGAGCTTTATATATGCAGTAATTTACATTACAGTTTAATCTCTGTCAAGCTTGAAGAGTGCAAACTCTAAGAATAAATGAAAGCCTGTTCTTTCAGCAAATTTAATAACTCAAGATTGTTAAGAAGGCTGGAAGCTGAAAGGAGCAGTTACTCCCTGCAATGAAATGTTAGCAACCAGTACAAAGTCTTATGGAAATTCTATAAATAGCCTTCAGTCTAACCTCACTGAGGGCAGGTCTGACTTCTTCTCTGTGGCTTTTTAAAAACAAATTATTCTAAGCAGCTTTTTTTTTAAAAGGGTTTCTTTTTTTCCTTTTGTAAGCAAATGATCCTGCAGCCTTTTTCATTATCAGAGGCCTGGAATTCATTTCAGATTTGCCAAGTCCTCTCCCAGAAACTTATTAGCATGGTGGTAGAACTCTGCAGAGATTAATAGCTCTGAAGGAAAAAGAGCAAATAATGGCTAAAGCAGCTTTCTTCTTCTTTTCTTTTTTTTTCCTTTTTTTCTTATAATGTAATATTCTGTTTCTTCATATCTTTTCCCTCTGGATTTGTTCTCTCTTGGGATAGTCTTGACTACAGAGCAACAGATAATGAAAATTCTGAGGTCTCGCAAACACTGCTTATTTCTTGCAAGATCAATGTAACAGTAAAACTCGTGGGTGCCAAATGAAAAGGAAAGACTCTTCTAAATAAAAAGCATCATAAAGCTGATATAATTAAAGCATTTGTTTTTCAGCACCTAGTCTGCTGCGAGCAATTTCACCTACCGTATAACGTAAAGGAGCTGGAAATTATATTTTCTATGAGCTTTTTAAGGCCCTATGGAAAAAAATCATTGTGATGAGTAAAAAATCCTTGAAACCACAAGAATGCCAACACACCAAAGGGAGAGGACAAGGCCAATAACAGGATTCCAGGATGCCTGTAATAGCCAAGACGACGTGGTGTGTGATGCCTATTTGACTGTGCTGAGATCTGATGGCTGTGTAGCTTTGACTGTCCACACCATCTGCATCTTTAAAACATTTCTGAATACAACTGGGGGTGGCATAGCACCTCTCCAAATATCCCAGCTCAAAGTGTAACCAGTTTCTGCTGATTTGGTAGAAGCCAAGCAAAAGTCAAAAAGTTCTTGTGGTCTTTCAAGCAATCAGTGGCCAGAAGAACCAAATTCATTAATAGCCTAAATATGGTTCAATCAATGACTACTCAACAGTAGTAGCTTTCAGCTCTTTGTGGGGAAAACTGTCTTTCAAAGCCTTTAATTTCTAACTTGAGGATTCTTTCTGTGCTGTTACCAAATCCCACCCAGAAAGCTGCAAAGATCCAGCTTAAACCAGTTTAGATTCCTTCTTCCACCACTGTGTTTGATGGAGGGTTTCTAAAATTCAGCATGGTGATTAGAGACCTTCTAATTTCACACTTAAATGTATTCAAGACCAATATATATGTATATATATATATCTCTATATATATACCTCCACTTGATCCTGTGCTACCCTTTCACTCAGATAATTCTTCTGGTTAGCCCCAGATGATTTTTACAGATGATTTTTCTTGGTCTTTAATCTCCTGGCTTTCTCTGTGATACCTGAGCAGCTGACTTAGTTGAGCCACTGGCTTTGGCTGCAAGACATGAGCCACTCTGCTGATTTTACTTTACACTTTTCCTGAAGTTCTGATGGACAAGTGCCCCCTTACATTTCCCTCTTGGACTTTTAGTGGCAATCAGGGGCAGTGGTAAGGGACAATCAGTGTGAGAGCATTGCTTTATTTGCTGAGCAGAACCTTGTGACAATAATGATGATGGCTTTATGAAATTAGTGTTGTAAGTGGCTGAAATTATGAAAGGAGCAGGCAATAGCAGGATTTTAAATGACTAATTCACATAGGATTTCAAAGGCTTACTCATGGGCTAAATTGGTGTTTGTATTTTTATATGGTAAGTAATGAAGTGGTTTCTTTTATTTATTCAAGTCCTTCTGTTAGAGGCCTAAACCCAAACACTGAGTGTCCTGTAACTTAAGACACCTGCCTTTGGAAATTGTTTCACAGCAGGAACCTCATTAAACATCATTTGAGACTGACAGTGAAGTGTTTTGAAACATTATAGGTTTCCTGTCTGTTTTAAGCCTTCTGTCAGCTTGGCTGGACAAATACACATAGTAGAGTGCTGATGGCCATGTGCTTGGCAAGGGGAAGGTACCATGGGAAAGCAAATGTGAGGCCAACACTGAGTGCTGATGGCTAAGTGATGAGAGATGAGGCTTAGCCAGCAATGGGCCACTTGCTGTATCTCTGCACATCCCACCTCTGCTTGGAGGGCAGTGGGTGTTGGGGCTCATGCATCCCTGCAGCTGAGGGATGAGTTCCCCTCATCCTCATCGTCATTCTCATACTCATCCTCTGCAGATGTAACTTGCTCACCTCCATTCAGTTACCCTGTAATTCAATTTTGTGAGGGGAGAGGTGGATCAGAGCCTCAAAGGTGCAGGAATGGAGACATTATCAACGCTGAGCAGTGCAGACAGTCAGGATATGATGGAAAGGTTGAACAAGTCACCACTGACTGATGACCTGAAACCCGTATCATTTGCTGAGCCTTTACCAAGGAATGATAATGAGCAAGGCATGGGCCTTTGAGGGATCCAACACTTCAAAATCCTTGTAGCTCAACAGCAACCAAATGTGGCTTCCCCTGCATATGTCACTTTAACCCTGTTTAGTGTTAATTCTTCAGGGCAACCATTCTGCAACTTCTCCTTTGAGAGGAAATATAATTCACGAATTTTTCATTAAAGAAATGCACAGTAAGTTAATTTCCAAAAGGTGACCTGAATAAGGTAAGTGGGGAAGGGCATTTGTATTGGAGCTTGCTCTTTTAGTAGCACCACTGTAGTTCCCATCATCTGAGAAGGGAATCACAGAATGGTTTGGGTTGGAAGGGACCTTAAAGCCCATCCAGTTCCAACCCCTGCCACGGGCAGGGACACCTTCCACTAGAGCAGGTTGCTCCAAGCCCCTGTGTCCAACCTGGCCTTGAACACTGCCAGGGATGGGGCAGCCACAGCTTCTCTGGGCACCCTGTGCCAGCGCCTCAGCACCCTCACAGGGAAGAGCTGCTGCCTCAGAGCTCATCTCAGTCTCCCCTCTGGCAGGTTCAAGCCATTCCCCTTGTCCTGTCCCTACATCCCTTGTCCAAAGCCCTTCTCCAGGTTTCCTGGAGCCCCTTTAGGCCCTGGAGCTGCTCTAAGGTGTCCCCTTCAGGAGCCTTCTCTTCTCCAGCTGCCCCAGCCCAGCTCTCTCAGCCTGGCTCCAGAGCAGAGCTGCTCCAGCCCTCGCAGCAGCTCCGGGGCCTCCTCTGGCCTCGCTCCAGCAGCTCCACGTCCCTCTTGTGCTGTTCCCCAGAGCTGGATCAGGACTGCAGAGGGGGGCTCCCCAGAGCACAGTAAAGGGGGAGAATCCCTTCCCTCAGCCTTTCATTATGCTTACGTCTGCATTCCTATAAAGTGCTTCAAGTGCTTCTGACTTGGGTGTTTTAATATCTTAAGGAGTGACCATGAACATTAGTAAAATAGTGAAGATACAGTTTCTCCTGTAAACCTGCATCTATGCTGTGGTGCCTGAGTGCATTTACATAATTAAAACACGGAATGCAGCATAAGAAGTAGCGCTAATGGATGGCTCCCCTCACCCTTTACAACCAAAGACCATCTGTCATTTACAAAGAAAGCTGGCTTTTCAACTAACTTCATTCTTTATTAGAATTTACTATGTTTCACTTCCATGGCAGAAAGCCTTTTCTGGTTCCTAGGATACAATCTGGGATATATGAATCAAGTGGTGCAGAAAAATGACAGATGTCTATTGAGTAGAATAATGAGTGTCATTGGCATGTGCCTCTGCCCAAGCAATGCACTTACCTCTGGAAAACCTTGCTGAGGTTGGGAAACCCCTGCGTGCCTGACCCTCCATCTATCATATTATGTGCACTGTCCACAGGGAGCAAATCCTTTCCTCCTTCAGGATTTCCTTCCTGTCTTCCGAATCTTCACTCTCAGCTAGTCCTCATCTTCTTGTCTGCAGTGCTGTTTGGAACCAGGAATAGCTGCAGTCTCTCCCTGGACTGTTCCAAACTGAATGGAAAGGTTAGTTGGTTCACTGTGATTCGTTGTTGTTTTCCTTTTTTCCTTCCTCAGTATGTTAGACACTACCCAGCATAGAGAAAGGTGAGGGGAGGAGAGGCAGGACTGTGGGTCTGAAGCTGGAGTAGGGTGGTACATGATAAAGGAACAATCTGTTCCTTCAGCATTTCTACTCCTTTTGGGAAAAAAGGGAGGGAAAGGAAATAAACCAAGCCTGGTCTCTCAAAGCTGACATGTTTTCAACCCATTCTCTTTGAATTTCCTGGGGGTAATGCTGCCAAGCAGAGCATCTGTCCTCAAAGCAGACAGCCAAAGTGAAGCAATGCTGTCCTAATGAAGATGACAGGAGCGATGGTTTCATCAGCAGATGAAACTGGAGACCACACCGTCCTCCCTGGAGTTTAATGAAGAAATTTGTTTCTACCTCCGTTTGTACTTCACTTTCTGCCCATAGTTCTGACTGTGCCACCTCAGTGTCACAGGCTTTTATAATTCTTGTCATGTAGCTCCTTGCCCTCATTTTATGGGCAGGGTGAATCACAGTGAGACAGATCTCTCTTGTGAGATCTGCGGCCACTGCTTTACAGATGTGCACTTGGGTGACACACAAAGACAGCGAGCAGGGAATGAGACCTGGACTTTCCAAATGCCCCTGACCACCACAGATGCAGCAGATCAGAAATACTCCATGGTACAGACCTTTACAGCACAAACAGTCACAGTTTTCCACAGCACCAGGAAGTTCCTATCCCTGGGTTAATACCTTAGAACCATAGAATCACAGAATCACAGACTGGTTTGGGTTGGGTTGAAGGGACCTCAAAGCTCATCCAGCTCCAACCCCTGCCACGGGCAGGGACACCTTCCACTAGAGCAGGTTGCTCCAAGCCCCTGTGTCCAACGTGGCCTTGAACACTGCCAGGGATGGGGCAGCCACAGCTTCTCTGGGCACCCTGTGCCAGCGCCTCAGCACCCTCACAGGGAAGAGCTTCTGCCTCAGAGCTCATCTCAATCTCCCCTCTGGCAGGTTCAAGCCATTCCCCTTGTCCTGTCCCTACATCCCTTGTCCAAAGCCCCTCTCCAGGTTTCCTGGAGCCCCTTTAGGCACTGGAGCTGCTCTAAGGTGTCCCCTTCAGGAGCCTTCTCTTCTCCAGCTGCCCCAGCCCAGCTCTCTCAGCCTGGCTCCAGAGCAGAGCTGCTCCAGCCCTCGCAGCAGCTCCGTGGCCTCCTCTGGCCTCGCTCCAGCAGCTCCATGTCCCTCTTATACTGTTGTCCCAGAGCTGGATCAGGACTTCAAGGGCGGGGGGTGTCTCACAAGATATCTATCTTTTCAATCTATCCCTATCCCAGCCTGTATGGACCAGCTTGATGACAGTCTCCCATCAATGCAGCTTTTCCATCGCTGTTCCCAATGCCCAAGTCCTTCTCAGCCCCTGGTTTCTGCACAATGCAGATGGTTCTTGTAATACACAGCAAGAAATTCCTGTGGTGGTGTTTCAAAGTGCCAGCACATGTGGACTGCTCTCTGGGTACATATTTTTACTGTTTCCATTTCAGCATGATTTCAGGCTGTGGGGAAAATAGTTACAAAGGGTGAGGAAAAAACCCAAAACCCCAAACTCTCCAAGACTGCTGTGGTTGAGCAGCTTAATTTCATACTTAGCAATCACAATCTGCACTGAGATAATTAGACTCAAAAGCTGAAAGAAAAGAGCCAGATGTTTCCAAACCTGTTCAGCAGAGATTCTGCCTTTGATTGTGACAATTTAGCTTATGAAATGAAAATGTCCATAGCTGGAACTGGAGTTTAATTTCCAAGTTAAAAAAAGTCATCATAGGAAGAAGTTGTCTCAGAAAGGAACAAGTAGTTTGTGAAAACCAGCAGATAAAAGGCACAGTTAAGTAAAAAATTAATGAGTTTTACCCTCTAGAATTTAAGCCCTGTCTACAACAGAAAGGCCATTGAAGTGTATGATAAACTATTACTGCACACAAAGATAAAAGTAAAAACACCCTGTCCTTTTGATCTATTTCTATTTCGAGAAACAAAAGAAATCTATAGGCTATCCGTGCCCATCAGTGAGTTTGAAAGAAAACATACAGAAAAATCATGACACTTTTTATGCTTTTCAGCTGAATTTTCCGTGTTTCTCATTTTATTTCAATACTGGATTAGAATGAAGTCAGCAAATGACACCATGAATTACCCCGGCTGAAGATCTTATCCCATGTGTTTATATTTGTTTGTGGACCTCAACACCAGTTCCCAGGAAGCAACCAGAAGGTTGTAGGAGGATTGAGAAAGAAAGGAGGTAATTACAGGAGAAGCGGCTAATTGAGATTCTAGACTATAGGAAAGTCCCAATGCCTCAGAATATGAAAGGTCAGGTAACTAAGAAACAGTCAAATTAAATTGACTTTACCCTTTAGCTTTCCAAGAAAACCTCTGCAGCCACAGAACATTTCAGACCCAAAGGAAAATTGCATGGAAATAATAGGTGCACTGTAGAGAAAGGGCTTATTTATATGCTTTCTGAAGAGCACTAGAATATTGCTCTGAATGACACAGGTACCTTCAAACTGCCAGGATAGAAATCAGTAGAAAACCAGCACATGCAGCAATTATCTGACAATCCACCCTTATTTGGATATACAACAAAGGCAGAGTTGCTCTTGGTCCTCTCTGTGGCTGACCTCTCATACTGCAGTGCTGTAATCCAATACTTAATGTGAAATGTGCGGTCATGAATAAAGTCTCTCTGGGCTGGTCAGGGAGGGGAATGTCTGTAACTCTGCCATAAGGAAAGAGGTTACCGTGTTCAGAAGTCTTTATTATATTATCTAAGTGACTACTGGGAGAGCCAGTTATGTCCTACTCAGTGGCAGCTGGTATCAGAGCTCACCCTCTGGCCAGGAAGGCACTGATGTAGCTAATCTCCATGTCTGCCAGCTGTATTAATCACTTCCCAGCTAGAATCAGTGACTGGAGTAACATAATGCAATGGTTCACTGCAGTGTCACATTTTGTGATATGATTTCCTTTCTAACAACATTCGTAATTCAGACACAGTTCGTATTGTTTTATTTTCCTGATAAAACATCCTACTGAGCAGTTTCCACATATGGCTGAAGTTACCTAGAAGGATTTTTGTAATAAACTGTTGTGTAATGACATAAAAATACATAAAAATTGCAGCTACAATTACCCTGCACAGATCAGAGTCCTCAAGCAGTTATTCCCAAATTGTTCTTGTTCTCCACCTTCTCAAGACATGCAAACCTAGATTTCTATGAACATTCTAACAAAGTCCATCTGAGGTTCAACTCATACCCTAAGCAAACTGACCCAGATCTAAATTTAGCTGCTCCGGGTATGCCATAGTGCTGTTTGACTTTTTAGATATTTGCAGTTCCTTAGTCCCTCTTCCTCTCATCCCTCTCATCCTTTGCTCATGGCTTCCTGCCAGCCACTACAGTCTTTCTCATGACTGTTCACTCTACCCAGGGTCTTCCTGTCAGTCTGTTGCTCAATCTCATCACAGTCGATGCCTCTTCTCCACAGCAGTTCATTTGACACAAGTGTTCTACCTTAGCCATCAGCAAGTTGCCCCCAGTGCCCAGATGAGCTACAACCATAGAATCCCAGACTGGTTTGTGTTGGAAGGGACTTTAAAGCTCATCCAGCTCCAACCCCTGCCACGGGCAGGGACACCTTCCACTAGAGCAGGTTGCTCCAAGCCCCTGTGTCCAACCTGGCCTTGAACACTGCCAGGGATGGGGCAGCCACAGCTTCTCTGGGCACCCTGTGCCAGCGCCTCAGCACCCTCACAGGGAAGAGATATTAAGCTTTCACTCCCTCCCTCCCTGCCTGGTTGTCTCCCTTCCCCACCATGCCCACATTCACTGTAGTCCACCTTTGCCCTACTGCCCACCACTTTCTTCTGTTTAGTGAGTGACAAATAGTGTTCTGGTGCTGCTGTAACTGGCCACTGCACAGCCATCACATCACTCAACTCAAAGGGTCAGTTATTAGGTGTTATTATTGGTGTTATTAGGTGACACCAGTGAGGACAGGCAAAAGCATTACCCTTAACTATCTTTAAAGTAATTTGCTATTATTATCTTGTCTAATGATGAAAACCCCAGATGCCTAGCAAAACTGAGCATTGCTCCTACTATAGCAGAAGGTAGGTGGTACACCCTCCAGATTGCTGCAGCTCCCGGATCAAAGATAGCTGAGAAAGACTGATGGATGCTAATTCTTTCTTCATATATAGCTGAATGAAACCATGCAAGTAGAACCAATCTGCTTTTCAATACTAGTGAATAATGTGATTCATGGAACTAAAAACATCTGCAAAGGACGTTCTCTTTAGATCCTTGAAGAAAAGTCAGCATTTTAGAATGCTGAAACTACACCGTCTACTGGTGTGTGTAAATTTCTCTGCTTTTGCAAACAGAACTTTCCCTTCTGAGTTCTTAGATATTGAAGTCAATACTGAATTTTGTCGGAGTCTGAAGAATAGAACTTGTTCTTTTATTAATATTTCTTTGCTGTTCTTCAAACTGCTATCTACTCACCCTACTCGGTTGAAGCTTCTAAATTCCCAGTGAGTCACGAGACAATTGGCTTCATTTTTCAAGGAAGGTTATTGAGATTCAGAGACTGACTTATCTAAGGTCATGAAGCATGAGAAAAGTAGGTACAGAAGAAGATCCAGACCACCTGAAACCCAGACCTGTGTCGGAACCCTTAAACTTCTTTCCTGGGAGCAGAAACTGGGCTCATAGCTGTAGAATATCTTGTTTTATTATAGGCCAATTGCTATAGAGAAATATTTTCAGAGAAAGTTAATGTTTAATGAATTGGTAAAAAGAAAAGCTGCTTTTAAAATAGCTCCTGCCTCCAATTATAGTAGGAGAAGAAGAAGACACATGAGCTTCTTCTGCAGAATTTGGTGTTCCTTTAGTTTGAACCACAACAGAATTCAGACCCTACCAGAATACAGCAAGACATTGGGCTGACATAGCAAGACATAAATTAGATGATGTCTTATTTATACAGTATTTATTCTATTCTTCTAAAATACTTGCTAAGACGTGTCTTTACAATCATCTGCATCCAAACAGAACCCACACAAAATGCCACTACATTTATTTAGGCAAAGGTATGTGCTTCCTAGCTTTCACTGGTCTCACAGGCAAAAAATAATTGGATGAAAATGCATCCCAATTCGATTAATACAAAAATATAGCCTATTTCTACTCTGTTATTCAGAAGAATACACTGAAATATGCCTCACCATCAGACACAGAGGAGTGTAATTTCTGATATTCCAAATCTTTCAGTGCGATGTATTTCGGTTTTATTTATTTTTTTGCAAGACTGTGTAGAAATATTATCAGCATGAACTACTCGGATGTAATTCTGACATTCAAAACTCCAGGGGAGAAATTCATCCCTATGATATTTTCACAGGCTTTGGAGGGTGGGGACAAAGCAAACACAATGGGTCACATTCAAAGCACATACTGTGAGAGCAACACGTCTTATTTAGCTTCAAGCATCTAAAATGTATTTATCTGTATTTAAGCTCAGTCTCTAGGCTCTCCATAAAGTCCATAGAGAGAAACTTCCCTGGGACCATTTCTGCTATCCTTTTCTCCTCTAAAAGTAGCCTAAACCTAAGGTCTTGAATGCTCATCACCTGACATTGGAAAGATCACCCCCTTTGTCAGGGGCAGATGTGTAAGTGCTGTGGCAGCTCCTTTCTCCTGAGCATCAAGAAGGGTAGGACAGCTGGCACTAGGACCATACGGTCCAGTTTTCACTCTCACAACCTTCGATGTTACGGGATGCTACACTTGCTGTAGCAGGTGGCTAGGATGTGGCCATAAGGATTTCTGAGGACAAAATCTGACCCATCAGGGCATTTTGTGTGTTGCAAAGTAGAAAAGCAGGAGAGCTGACCCTCATGGTCATAGGATCATCATAGAATCCCAGACTGGTTTGTGTTGGAAGGGAGCTTAAAGCTCATCCAGCCCCAACCCCTGCCACGGGCAGGGACACCTTCCACTAGAGCAGGTTGCTCCAAGCCCCTGTGTCCAACCTGGCCTTGAACACTGCCAGGGATGGGGCAGCCACAGCTTCTCTGGGCACCCTGTGCCAGCGCCTCAGCACCCTCACAGGGAAGAGCTTCTGCCTCAGAGCTCATCTCAATCTCCCCTCTGTTAGTTTAAAGCAAATCCCCCTTGTTCTCGTGCCTTCCTCCTCGGGCTGTGCAGAGATGCAGTTAGTGGCCTACAGCAAGATTTTCAGGAGGTTTCCCACATCCACCTTGAGCATGTCTTCACTTGACGAAGGTTTTCACACAACCCTTGCTCCAAACCTAGCCAGAGGGTTGGTCTGCTCATCGGAGATGGGGAAGGAGGTCTGTGAATCAGTGGGGCAGTGGGAGCTGCATGATCTGTGAGTTCCCACACATCACTTTTGTGACAGGAGTAAGCCAGCTGGACACAGACTGCTCTTCCATGGGCTGGAAAATAGTGTCTCGATTGTGCAATTGGTGTCCATGATGATGAGTATTTGGCCGTGGCGCAGGAAGGAGCACGCAAGAGAGGAATCACCCCAGGAAGCTTATACAGTCACCCGGGGGTCATCTGTTACTGAATGTTGTTATCACGAGAGACAATAAAACCTGCAAATCCAGCCCAAATCTCCTGTGCTGCCTGGGTGGCAGGAGCTCCTGGGGACTGTGGTCTGCTCCTCTGTTGGGAAAGCAACAACATCAATGTTACTCACTATCTAGCAGGCAAGCAGGAGCAAAGGAGCCTCACAAAACGGGAGCAGCCTTGCTCCTCTGCCCATGTGTGTCCTCTCCTTATAACCTCTCTGTGTATTTCCATTTGTCTTTTTGCAAGCACTGATACCTTGATTTCTCTTTCTCCACTCCCTATCATGTTAACATCTAGCAGCTCTGAAGTCTCTCTGTATCTTCTTCCACAACCCAGATTTGACCTCTTCCTGCAAGACAACAGTTTGTTCATAAAACATTTCCTTGCTAAGCTAGTTCCTTATTTAGGCAGCTGCTTTTCTCTTTCTGTCTGTTTACCATGCTAAAAAAAACAACTGCAGACTCTGTGTGATGGTAGAAACCTTCACAGTTCTGCTTTTTAGTTTCAAACCTAGCAGTGCCTTCCCAGCAAAGGGAGAGATTCCAGAGCCTCCAATTCTTATGGGATCACCCAGTTTATCCAATAAATCTTTTCAGTCTTTTCATTTGGGGTGAAAACAGGACTCCCATCTCCAGAAAAGAACTATCTTTGGTTCCTTCCACTCCAAAATGATTGAATATAGGTCCCCAGCTTTGGGCCCTACATTCTAAAGACACCCCAGATCAGTGCTATGAAGCAAAGATTTTCTCCTGAGGTCGCAAACACCCCAAGTGAGAGGGGGTGACATGTTAGACAAGCAGGAAAGAGAACAGAAAACCAGTTAAAAAGTCCCTGGAAAACAGCTCAGATTTTTAGACATCTTTAATTTGGTTCCTTAATCTCTTTTTCCAGGCTGAAAAATTCCCCCAGTGAGAACCATGTCTCAGACATCAAATAGTTCCCCATAGCTCTGCCTTATTGAACGTCTCGGAGAAAGCAGAGCACTGCGGAAACAGGATCTGTAGTGTGGCGAGGAATTACATTCCATCTCCTGAATACCCTTTGCCACACTGCAGACAGTGTGACTTTGGTCAAAAATAGAGTAATTCCTGCAGAAGAGCTACTAAATATACTCCTCAGCTAACAAAAGAGTGCTATCAGCACGTGTCAAAGCAATGAAGAGGGAAGACATAAGGAAATGGCACTAAGCTCTATAGGATTCTTCACGGTTAATTGGATAGTGGGAGCCCAGGCTTGGGGCTGTATCCTCAACTTCTAAAGCAGTGCACGGAGAATTAAGCATTAAGAGGAATAGGAGACATCATGAAGGAAAACAAAAAGCTTGGCATACTGCTATGAAAATGTAAGTTTAAGTACAGTGGCTGCCAGCAGAGAGATAATGAGGTGACCTTCTGGCCTTATCACCAAACTCTACTGCCTGCTGCGCAGCTAAACGCAATGAAGAACGCCTACCTCATATGAAGCTGTTTAAGTGGTGTACTGTAATTATGCTTACAGATGTCTTAAGAATACGTATGTAGGAAACTGCAGGTCTTTAATTATAGGTAGGCCTGTCTATGGTACACTTTGCTCTACTGCAAATGAGTCGGCTGACACAAGAGTGAACTTTGAAAGCCTGTTTGGGGAAGCTGCTTTCCTGACACAATCTGAAGTCAGTCGCAATGGCAATGACCCTCTTTAAAAGCACTTCCTTGCTCCAGCACAATAGTAGACCTCTGGCTTTCTGTGCAAGAGCTGATCTACTCTTGGGAATCACTCTGGCAGGATGGAGGCACATTTAGCTCCTGGTGCTTCTTGCTGCATGGCTGAGTACTCACCCCAGGGCCTGGTCCCATGGGGAGAGGTAACAAAAGAGGGATGAATGTTCCCATCCCACTCCAGGTCCAGCCCCACAGCTCTCTGAACCTGCTGCCTCCTTATTTTTGCCATCTTACCAGATGCAGTCTGCTGATGGGGAAAATTGGCAGTTAGAACAGGTATCACCCTTTCCTTCCCCTCCCTTCTCTTCTCTTGCTTTTCTATCTGCTGAATGAATCCAGCCTGGAGACATGTTGAGTGCAAAGAGGGAGCAGTGGTAATTACATGGTATGTGGCATTATTATTGTTTACTTGATTCAACAAGAAAACCATGCTCCCCTTCCCATCATCAGCTCAGCTTCTTGCACCCTTTCCCAGAGAATAGTTCTTCGGGGCAATGTCCCTGGCTATGCATGAGCGTGCAAAAACATCAAGAGTGGAATTAAAATGCATTAACAAGAGCAACATCAGCATGCTTAAAAAGCTTGTTAACTAAGAGCAGGGGCTATATTACAGATGGCATGTGAAGTGTTTCCTGTACATGCAGTTACAACTTGGCACTCAAATATTATGCCACTTTTTAATGAATTTTTATTGCTGTTAGCCTGGCAGAGCACACTTACTTGATAAAGAAACTCAGGATTTATGCCATTTCTCTATTGTTTGGCAGCTTGTGCTCAGACCAGGGGATGCAGATGGGAGAGAGCTGCTGTATCAACTCAGACGTTTCTCTGTGGCTGCTGTACCTCATCCACCAGGAGCACAAAAAGGGACAAGACTGAGTTTACTTTTCACTTTCTTCCAGTTTTCTAATCGTAAATCAAGGGACTCAGCATGTAACAAGTTCATTAAGAAGATAAAGCACTTTTTTATTAAATATTTGGAGACAGCAAATGCTATACAAGTGTCAAGAATGTATTGCTCATCTGAAGATACTTTTGTCACTTGGAAAGCACTCTGAAATGATACCTTCCCTTCTCTTGGGTTAGCTGTTTGACCCACAGATATGGCAGATACCCCTTTATTTTGCGGAAAAAGGGTCCCACAGTCAGTGTCATTTTTTGACCCCACCATTGATTTCCCTTTAACTGAGAAGCCCTGCAGGGAGAGAATGTTTTAGGTTGTAAAACTGTACAACGCTTCATCATTGCGATGCTGCAAAGCAACAGGGAGGAAAAGCATTTCACTGGATTTCAGAGAAATGGGCAAAGCTACGTAGACACAAGGAAGGTGTTAGCTGCATGGCTGGAAGCACAGGGATGTGCAGCCAAAGTGATGGGAGCCACAGTTTTGGGGGGGTTGTGTTTTTGTACTTTCCAAGGCAATAAAAGCCCTATCTGAGGACTGGTTAGCCAGGCTGGACTAGGGAAGAGGAAGCAAAGTCAGGATCCTGCTCATGGGGCAGCATGTAGAAGCAATAATTGTGACACAAGAGGATTTCATACCTACTGAGAAATCTTCTAGCATGTCACCATGTCAACTAGAAGAGTAATAGTGGCAGTGCAC
Organism: Nestor notabilis; assembly: GCF_000696875.1. Classification (NCBI taxonomy): domain Eukaryota; kingdom Metazoa; phylum Chordata; class Aves; order Psittaciformes; family Psittacidae; genus Nestor; species Nestor notabilis. Next base: position 19,880 of record NW_009942239.1, on the reverse strand, counting down.
AGCGATGTGCTCCTGCCTGTGGCAAACCCATCATAACGAGACTGGCTGGGGGGAAGTTATCATAGCCGTCTCCCCTTCTTTTATTAAAAGAAAATAAACTAATAAACAGGAAGGAGACACATGTGGAGAGACCACAGTAGATGGAAAGAAAAGGGGGAAAAGGTTAAAGGATGGTTAGCAAGTTTAAATGTGAGTGTTTCCAGACTCTCTTGGAACTGGATGAAAGGCGCGGATCTCCTCCAGGCTATTCTCTGTGTTTTTGGTTCAGAGCTGAGAGGAGCATTATGTAAAATATGCTTCCCTGCAACAGTTTCACTGTTTCACCATTTCCTGACCTTAAAAACCAGAATAATTTAACTATTTTAATTGGTTGGCCATAGTGACGTCTATTGATAACATGGAGCTAAGGCCTTGCCCATTGAAAAGGGCCCTAAAAGTGACGCATAATCAGAGGGGCCATGTTTTTCACTAGATTGTGTTATCTCCAGTGCCAGAATACACTTCCCCGTGTGAAACTTCTGTATTTTGTCTCACCTCTGTCCATAATGAATGTTAATCTTCACTGACCACTGACGGAGGAAGTGTCCATAGCAGATGGTGAGGTGCAGGTCTAAATAATGAAGCCGCTGATGGGACACAAAAGCTTAGATTTGACACATAACTCAGATCTCACACTGCTTTTTATACTTATATATATATAATACTTAGTCTACTGTAGCTGGATATGAACTTTTTAATTCATAGGAAGTTTTTTCTTTAACCTGAGAAAAGTTAACTTCTTTAACCTGACAATTTGAGTTCTCATTTCCCTGAACCGCAGTTGACATGAGAAAATTATACATGTGAGTCATGGAAGCGATTGTGGGATGGAGACCTGTGCTTGCTCTCCTGCTTCTGGCAGAAAATGACAATTACTATGTGGAAAATCAGTTAAAGGACAAAAGTAATGGAATCTTCTGCATTCTTGGTATTTGGGTAGTTATTCTTTGGGATATCACTGCACTCATAAGTGGGACCGGCTTGCATATGAAAGCAAAGAAATAATGAAACAATTTAACTACCATACATTGTCTTTCAAAATGAGATTTTCTCTTTTAAGTTCAGCTTTCCTGTGGATTTCCATTATAAATAGATCTTCCTCTCCCTTGCACTCTATTTCCCTGCCTGTCATAGTTCTGGCAACCAGAAGTTGTAAATAACTCAAGCTTTACATCTGGTGTTACAGTAAACCATAACTAGATTTTTTCCTGTACCTGGAAAACAATGGAGATTTGGAAAAAAACCCACATCATTATGTGCCCTTAGTCTTTTCTGTGCAGGAAGTTGCTGTAGTGCCAGCTCTGCTCATTATATTTAATAGATATACTAAAAGCATTGGCTATTAACAGAACAACTAAACATTCCTGAGCTCCTGAGCATTTACCATCCTTAGCACCAGAATAGGCATGTCCAGAAACTTTCTATGTTTCTATGTTGTATAAGTCATCTGCCAATATGTATAAAAGTAATGAACTACTTGCATGTATCTGCTGTACAAAACCATCTTTTTAAAGCTGTGATGAGCTGGAGAATGGTCCAAGTCATGCTTACAGTGCAGACTCAGAAGCAGAACTTAGAAGACTTTTATGCTTTATTGGAGGTTTCTCCTTAGCCTGCTTATGCATAAGAGGAGGTGATTCTCCTACCTAGGAAAATAGTAGGTAGTTCTTCAGCTGTTCACCCTGCGTATGGCTGAGTTTTAGATTGGAATGTAAGTAAGCACTACCTTGGAATGAAAAGTCTAGTCTAGACAGCTCATCAAAATCAGGGAGCTTGTTATAATGGGAGTTTTAAATTCAGTTCCATCTGTAATAATTTTATCTCCAAATCTGCAAGCTCATGGGTTATGAAAAGGCAGAATCCTAAAATGCCTGCAGGTTTTCAAGCTTCAGCCTGTGTTTCTCAAAACCATGTAGTTTCTGTCCATTCTCACATCACTTTTCATGGAAGTCAGTTGAACCCTCTAGTTTCCAGAAGCACAGGGAAAAGGCTTTTGTCTAACAGTTAGAGTTTGCTATCAAATGAGGTATGGGACATAGAGATTCAATGGAAACTTCAGAGCTGAGACACATCCTGTAGATACCACCTCCAAGTGGATTTGCCTGGAGTTTGTCTCCCTTCCCCACTTGAATACAGGCTGCAACCAACTGCGGAAGCTGAAATGACGAATACAAACAGATTATGCAATAGAACTATTACATTTCTGTTCATTCTGTATAAAGCTATCCCTCTTCAGTTAAACAGAATCCCTTCTCCTTCTCTCCATCATCATTTTTGCAGTTGTCTATGGTATTTTAGCCATGGTTTAAGTGAGGCAATGGCTTTTAGGGGGAGTTTGTCTTTCATTGGATTGCTGTAAAAGAACAGATAAGCACCCAGGCATGCAAGGCCAAATGGTCACAAAGGACTTGCTTATTTGAAAGCTTGCCCCTTCTCCAGCTTTGTTAGTTTGTCTAATAAAACTATTTTTCCTTCAAAAACTTGGCTGACCCTGAAATGATAAAGAGAAGTCAGGGAATGGCAGTCTGGATTCCCAGTCAGGAGGGGCTTGTAGACAAGTTTTGAAGAGCTGGAATACCAGCCGCAAACACGAATTATGTGTAGGTCTCATGGACTCAGATAGGAGCAGGTCTGTCTTTTTGGCTGCAGACGTTCAAGGCCATTCCTTGGCAGTGATACAGGAGCAATATTTATACAGGGATGAAGCCCAACTTTGTCAAAGCATTTGCACAAATGAAAATCTTTGTTTTTCCTTGCTATTATTTATAATAGCAGTCTGAAAAAAAAACCAACCCAACCCTAAACAACCCAAAGCTGGTTTTCCTATGAAAGAATTTTAATTGGTGCCCATGGCAGGACTGACACTGTGGGTCCTTTCTCATGGACACGGGTCCTGGGCTTCTTCCTCAGACGCAAGGATAGTAGTTTGTTACAAGTTCTAGCAGAGGAAAAGCAACACTGAAGAATGGTTAGCTCTGGCATACTTACTGTCTTGCTTTAGCTGGTTAAACAGTATCTTGCCATCCCTGTGTTAGTGCAGTCCCTCATACAATTCTTCAGACCCATGACTGCAGATACTCCCAGTATAGATATATGACAAGCTGCTTGGTATTCCCCAGTGGGTACATCAGCTCCCTGAAGATCTTACTCAAACATTTATGCAGATCTCTCATGGGCAGGATAGACTTGGAGGTGACAGCATCTGCCCTAATACCCCAGTATAATTATGTAGAGTGGTTCTACTCCAGCCCTTTCCACCACTACAGGAGCCTGCTGCAGTATCTATCTGCTTAAGCTTTTCAGTATTGAAACAGAAATGCTTTTAAATGCATAGGATACACCTTGTGTGAACTGTGAGAATGAGGAGGAAAAAGGAAGTATCTTTTCTTCTTATTGGGAATTCTCTATTGGTAGCAAGAAGCAGGGGCTTTAATATGAGGAGTTTATGCTGAGTTATCTGTCTGATGAGCTGGAGCCATTTTCTCCCCCCATAATATGAAACAAATTTATTTTGGCTTCAGGCTGATCCCTGAATACATGATAATGTAGAAAAAGATTTCTTGAATTTAACTTCAGCTTTAAAAGAAAAAGGAAATGTCTGTATTTAAAATCTGTGCTCGCATGTGGACCTTGGTAAGGTCTGTTGATACTGAATACTTCACCAGCAGCTTCGTAATACACAGGAGATACACTCTATGCACCAGAGAACAGATAACAATGAACTACTAACTTAACTCTCCTGATTGCTCTAGAAATGAACACCAGAGAGGCATTACATAGCTTTCTGAAATGAATGATCCCATAGATCAGAAATAAATCTGTATACCTGCATCGGCTAATGATGGATGAAAATAGGACATTATTTTCCAATGTCTTGTAGCTGATTAGAGCTATTTAGAAAATAGAACTTCATTTTGTAGGCAAATGCTAGAATTTCTCAATTTCTTCTCATTCAAGACTGGAAGAAAATGTTAACATTTGTTGATACAATAATCATCAAAGAACAGTATTGTAGTGCTCTAGTTTAAAAAACACAGAGCAAAGAAACCATGAAGGTAACATCTGATTGAAACAAAATATTGTCAGTTTCATTAGGAAACTGGAAACTGGAGTCAAAATTTATATGTCATCTCAAACACTGTCACTGCAAAACTAGGCTTGTCCAGGTCTTGGTGCATGTCCATCTCAGCAAGGGTTGCGATGGCCACAATACCCATGGTTGAGACTGCATCCTGAAGTTTGCTTTTCTTGTGCATTAACAGAGCTTTTGGAGAATCCTCCAAGAGTACCAGTATGTTCCTGTTGGATGTACCGGTATCTAAAGCCCTTGTGCCATGATCACCTATACAAAGGTGTGTATATATATATATATATATATACACACACACCCTATACAAGAGATGATTGTTGGATACAGCAAATGTTCCTTCTATCCGCCCCAGCAGTGCCTGGGGGGTATGATACACACTGAGATTAATCCTGACATGTTCTAGGGGTGAAAAAGCATATTTTGGGGAATCTTCGATGTCTATCTTTCTAATCCTAGCTTTACTCCCTCTGTTCAAAAGGCACTTGGTGTGGATTTGATCTTGGCACTTAAATTCTACCTCACCCTTGCAATGATGCAGTGGTGGAAATGGTGGGTAATGCTTCAGCATATAGTCTGGTGAAGCAGAAAGTCCATTTTGCTCCAGAGCTCTTTAAAGTGAAAAGCTTCATACATTTGTTCTTGCTGAGAGAGTTAGAAATGCATGAGGCTGTCAAAACCAAACTCAGATGCAATGTTGTGTCTGTCACCATGTTGGTGGAGTTTAGATAGGATTGAGAAAAAGAATTTGTTTCCTTGGTAGCAGAAAATTGCTTATTTTACAAGGTGCCATGCAGAGCGTTATCTACTTGGGATTTATAGGGTAGAGGCTTTAATAATGCATTTCATCAGGAACGGAATATTTGTTTTATGACACACTTCCCAGGGTGGTGGTTGGCTTTTAGCTGCACTGAGTCTTGGAAATTAATAATGCACCTATCAGAGAGCTGTGATACCACTTGCCCTAAGGGCAGGTAGGATCTGCAAAGGAGCTGGAGCTCAAACTGTTCCCAAGACATGGGGCAGCTGGGCTGTGGAGACACCCGGCTGCCAGGCATCCTGGTGGGAAACTGTCAGGAGCAGAGCACTGATGCATTAAATGTAGCTCATTATTTTGGACAGCACATCTTTGTGTGGAAATGCCATTAGCAACAGCAGTGGTGTTGAAGCCATAAAAAGCTATTCCTGTAGGACAGTATGGGGCTGTGGTCCTGTGAAATAACACCTGCTGACATCTGGTAATGATGGTGAGATAGCACAATTCTTTGAACCAAATTCAGTGAGGATAAGTAGGTGTTGTGGCTTTTATATTAAAGTCAGAGGATCAGAAAACATACTATAATGTACAGTTATGTGGCAAGCAGCAGCTCTGTCAGCTGAGTGGAACTGACACAGCAGGCTGAGTGGGGGGGAAGGCACATCGCGTGATAAACAGCTAACAGGAGGACAATACCAAGTAGGTTCAGAGAGTTATTTGTTGCTTAATGAAGAGCCTCTCGAGGTTGGAAATTTACAGTCCTTTCACAGTTCAATTTTGTTGGAGTATGGACTAGAAATAGCCATTGAGTAGAGTGCAGTGATATTGTGGTGCATGGAGGAAGTAGTACAGACATTGCAGACCTAGGACACAAGATTATATAGACAAAGGAAGACAGAGTGAGAACATGAGCCAGTAAAGGTCAGCTAGGGCATAGTATGGGGGCGGTAATTAGGCCACTAATTAGATTCTTAAAGGCAGGCTGGGGAAAGAAGAATGCTTTACAGTAGAATAAGGAAGGAAAAGTTCCAAGTGCACCATCAGACAGGCATCACCTCCTCCCTTCAGACCAGTCTGCCTCATGATTGCTATGACGAGCCAAGTCCTAGTTGAGATGAGGTCTGAGCAGCTGGTGGTGAGATACCAGGACCTTGTGCCAGAATAGGCACGTTTTCATTGCAGCAGGTTCAGAGAACCTACTGCAAGTCCTTCTTCACTGTCTCTGGGGGAAAGTCCTTGGTTAAACAAGTGGGTTGAAGATGGATTTTGGTGGGTGAAGGGTAGAGATTGGAGGTGTTCAAGACAGGAATCATCCTTTGCAAGCCAGAATTACAGAATCACAAGATGGTTTGTGGTGGAAGGGACCTCAAAGCTCATCCAGCTCCAACCCCCTGCCATGGGAAGGGACACCTTCCACTAGAGCAGGTTGCTCCAAGCCCCTGTGTCCAACCTGGCCTTGAACCCTGCCAGGGATGGGGCAGCCACAGCTTCTCTGGGCACCCTGTGCCAGCGCCTCAGCACCCTCACAGGGAAGAGCTTCTGCCTCAGAGCTCATCTCAATCTCCCCTCTGGCAGGTTCAAGCCATTCCCCTTGGACTGTCCCTACAGGCCCTTGTCCAAAGCCCCTCTCCAGGTTTCTGGTAGGCACAGAATACTCTGACGTCCCTCTGCAGCGTGTAGGTAACATGAGTAAGGTAAATTAAAAAGGCTGTAAGTGTTCCCTGGAGAAAAACAGGTCCCCAGCAGGTTCAAGAAGCTGAATTTATCTGATACAAACACTGTAACTTGATTTTCTGAGGTGGTTGGAGTCCTTGCACAATCACATTCCACGCTGGCTTCATCCTGGCCCCCTCCTCCCAATCAGATTTAAAGATCACACACATTTCATCTTATTTTTCATTTCCTGGGCTGTGAGATCAATAGTCCAGTCACACATAAATATAATCAAAATCTTCTTTTCCTACTGTTTTAGTTGTTATCACAAAAAGGGCTCAGACTGAAAAGAACTTCTGCAGAAGATTGTTGATTCTGCTGGGATGGATCTAAGCTAAATCTGTAATATGGAGAGAAGAGAGAATTCAAATAGTAAGGAAAAATTGACAGCATCTGGGGCATAAAATGAACGTGTTGCTTTAGCTATGGTTCTTTCACCTCTATGTTTTATCATGTTCATATTCTTATTATCCAAAGCAACATATCTGATGTAAAGGAAGCGTAGTACCTGAAATAGGAAAAAGCTGCTCAGAACCTTAAAAGTAAAGTTAGCATACTTTAGGGAAATATTTAGTGGAGTGATGCTTTCCAGGTAGATACGAGAATGGTATTGACAGTGGTGCTGTAACCGAGGGAAGTTACGACTTAAATGGACAGAATCCCATCTCAAGTGTAACCTAAGGAGTGTTTGCCATCCCTTCTCTTCTCAGCTCTATATCCCAACCAGACTGTGTATGCCAGGATACCCAACCCTCTCTTCATCTTCCAGAGCAGAAGTGTGAGTGAGCACAGGTGTTGTAATTCTCTGCAAGCACAGGGTAGCAGCCAGGGAGGAAGGTGTGAAACACGGCTCCAGATGCCCGTCTCTGGTGGGGACCATCGGATCTCTGAGCACAGAAACTTCCATAAGCCCATATGTTTCTGCAAGCACAGGCGTGAAAATGGCCTTTGTGATCTGAAAGAGCTGGAATGGAGGGTCTCTGCTAAAAAGACAAAGTGAAATTCCAGCAGTTTCTGTAGGACCAGCAGCTATGCAGGGTGAGCAGAGCTGGGGGACAGCAGCACACCCTGAGTGGCTCTGGGCAGTAACAGGCCTCTGGAAAAGAGCAGGTTGGGACATCAGATTTCCTCCTGTGATTAAAGCATTGCAACACATACTGAAAATGAAGATTTATGGATGTGTGGGATGAGCAGATGTTCAAGTAAATACTTGTACATTGGCACAATCTATCCACAAATAAAATCAGTGAACCACGCTGGGCCAACCAGACAGGAAGAAAACTGAACCTAATTAACATTACACTTTACTATAATGGTATTTCGTATCTCTGTACACCCTGAAAATAAAGTTTGGAGTCCAGGTACATACTGTCTTGACTGTACAGCTCACATACATCATGGAAAATCTTGTTCTAGTGTCAATTATGCTGAGCTGATGGGGAGCAATCTTTTTATGGATGGCCATCAGAAAGCAGACAATGCCTTCATCTCCCCTGGAGAGAGTTCCCTGCAGAAAAAATACACTCCAAAAAAGAAAACGACTTAGTGGTGGAGCCTTTGTGCTTGGGTCTTCCTAAGGACTCAGTTACTTCAGACAAAGACTGCAACCAACTCAATTAAGACCATGTATGCCCCATCCCTGGCAGTGTTCAAGGCCAGGCTGGACAGGGCTTGGAGTAACCTGCTCTAGTGGAAGGTGTCCCTGCCTGTGGCAGGGGTTGGAACTGGATGAGCTTTAAGGTCCCTCTTAAGGTTAGAACCCAAACCATTCTGTGATTCTATGATTCTGTGTCACTCACACTTGTCCTCGTATGTTCTTTTGGGCTAGCATTTGGACAAAATAGGGGAGACTTGGAATAAAGGAGAGAACTTCTGGAGCACCTAATGACCAAGCTACAGTACACAGTGGCTGTGAGCATAAGAGGTTGTTGGCCCAGAAAGTTTATCAGAGGTCACCTTTTCATCTCTCCAACAGCAGAAAGAAGCAGGAGCCGTTGCTCAGCTGGTGACCAGTTGAAAGGCATAAAGCAGATTGTCATTCCTCCCGGTGCAGCACTTGCCAGGCTCAGCTGCAGCCTGGCGGTGAGGCTCCGTGTTGCCTGAGGAAGTCTCCAGTCGAGCTGCAGGGAACACAGTGTACGGGCGGAAAGGACAGCTCTTTGTTTGCCTCTGCTTTGGGACCACACTACCTTCGCGGAGCTGCTGGCCCTAGTGCCTGGGTAAATAGCTGAGCAGAAAGAGAAGCACTTCTTCTCCTGGAAAACAAAACAAAAGAAGTTTTTTTGCTGCGATTACAGAATTGGAAAGAGAGGGACGTGCCAGTAGCGGGAGGAAGAGGAGCGCCAGGTTTGGCTGGAGCAGGGCCCCTTGGGAGGAAGCTCTCACTGGGACAACAGGAAAGGCTCAACAAACACCAAGCGTTTGGGACTGAAACAAATATGCCGACTTGGGATGGGAACGCCGATGTTTTAATTGATGGTGCCCCATCATTTTCATTTCCTTGAAGGAAGTGGGAAATAGATATAAATTGGGAATTTTATCCCACAACAGACCTCCCACCTTCAGTTAATGTGCAAGGAGTGCAGCTGGAGTTCACAGCACCAACAACTGCCGAGTGCCTCCCGAAGTTCACCATTCGATACTTTGATGTTATTTGCAGGCAGTAATTGACAGCAGCAGTTTAATTAAACAAAACCAGCGAGACAGTTCCTTGCTAAAAGGGCAGACAATAATCATCTTCTAGAAATGGATCCCTCCAGCTCTCACTGGGGATGAACACTCAGAACACTTGCAGATACTGATAAGCGAGTTCAACTGTCATCTTGCTCTTTTTTGATACTGTGAAGTTGTTGGGAGGAATAAAAAGAGCCAGAAATCTTTATTAGTCTTCCTAAGGGATTCATTGCATTCTACTTCATAATGCCTCATCATATTACCAATTTTCACTGTACATGCTCTTAATAAATACTTATTGTTCTAAAGATAATAACACTCTTATCACATTAATGACTTTGCAGTAGTGTAAATGAAAATGAATATTAATAAAGTTAACAGTAACCTTGATAGAGTAGAACACCGGTAACTGGGAAATTTTCTCAGTGTTTTATAGTACAAGAAAGCTTTCTTTTCTATTTTTCCCTGCCAGCACTGGAAGGGAAAGTATATGAGATAGAAATACAGATATTTGTGAAAAAGGCTCAATGATTATTTCTTCTTATAGATCACTGCAGTCTGTCTTATTAAAAATATCTTCTCAGCCCCAATTCATCCCTGAGGTATTTCTGCTGCAATGAATGAATGAAGACACCATATGGGCACTTTTCTTCCAGCCTGTATATAGGTCTTTGGGGGTTCTGTATGGATTCTAACATATGGGTCAGACTGACATTTCTTTTTTGATTCAGAAGAAAAAATAACAGTGGTGCTAGAGCAGCCTTTCTAGGCAGGTCTGCAGTTTTTCTCATCTGAACAACTTTTCTTTTAGATCATTTTTCCCTGTGGTTTGTACACCAGTTGAGACTGTAGCAGCCTTAGCTGCAGAGAGGACATTTCAGACCAGCTTCACCTCTGGTTTGACAGGGATGACTGTGCTAGCCCATGGTTTTGTCCCTGCATGGTGGTAAAATGAAGTAGAAGAAGAGGTCGTGTCCCAGGACAGTCCCATGCTCAGGGAGCTGAGAACTTCCAAGAAGGCACAGACATCCTGTCCACAGGAAATCTGCAAGTGCACGGTCAGTTCAGATGGCTCAACACACATCAGACCTCCTGCATGGCTCCAGCCCATCTGTTCAAGGCAGGAGCATTTGGCCTGGCACAGCTCAGAAACACTGGACTGGCTGTGAATGATCTTTGTATTTGATCTCCATGACTGTGGGAGACACATCAAACGTTTCCAGAGGTCTCCCTGCTTGGTATGAACCACTGGAAATCTTGGACAAGTGGACAAAATCCTGAACTTTCAGGACACCAGAGAGGAAAGTCTGTGGAAGCAAATGCACTATAGAACTCATCTAATAAATGAGTCAATGGCACAGAAGTTTGCACCCTTCTATATCTGCATTTAAAAGAAGAGTCACCTACAACTAAATCATCAAATACAGAGCATCCTTGTGTATTTCCCAAGCATTTTTCTTTGTTCATATGTAGGCTAAATTTGAGCATGGGAGCGTGTGAAAGTGAGCACCAAAGCTTTTTGACTGATTTTACTACCCATGCAGCAGCTGTTCTGACTTAAAAACTCCTATAGGAACAATTGGTACCAGTTGTCATATGTTCTACAACAGAGAGAACAATCTATTCTCAATGAAGAGCTCTCAAACTTATGGTACTTTGTTAGCCCAACATAACAAGTATGCCAGTGTGCTCAAAGTACACTAAGAGGGAATAAGGGTATTGCAAGATCTGGACAACTAAAATTAGACACTTCAAATTTAAAACCCAAGGATTTACGCCAGGTTAAGCCTTGAGATTTTTAAGCCTTCAAAATCTGATCATTTTAAAGTTACTGTCCTCACTGTGCTCACCCCTGTCACATTGCTCATTTGCTTTTATAGTTTGTGGACATTTTTACATGCTAAGGCATAAATTTAACAGAATAAACAGTAAAGTAAAAAACTACAGCTGGCAACTGCAGAGCAGCCAAGCACTGGTTCTGACAGGGAATTTAACTTCAAGGTTTCCTGGTTTGTCAGGTGGCAGATCTCAAGCCTGACAGTGCATTAATGTAACTTTCTTTTGGTGGAGGGAAGTGTGTGGTCAAATTCACAGAGAATCTGCATTAGCTGATGCTGCTACATTACCCAAACCACGGTAACACCTCAACAAAGAGCATGTATGTGTGGATATGTAAGTCACAGGGTCATAGAATCCGGGAATGGTTTGGTTTGGAAGGAACCTTAAAGCTCATCCAGCTCCAACCCCTGCCACGGGCAGGGACACCTTCCACTAGAGCAGGTTGCTCCAAGCCCCTGTGTCCAACCTGCCCTTGAACACTGCCAGGGATGGGGCAGCCCCAGCTTCTCTGGGCACCCTGTGCCAGCGCCTCAGCACCCTCACAGGGAAGAGCTTCTGCCCAAGAGCTCATCTCAACCTCCCCTCTGGCAGGTTAAAGCCATTGTGTGACAAACGATGCGCAGATTTTGGGTTTGGCTTTCCAGTTTGGGGAAGGTAGATGGATTTTATAATGGAATGGAGAGCAGAAGTTATGAGACATTTGAAGTGAAGAAGAAATTACTGTAGATGATATCCTAGAATACTGTATTTCTCTGTTTCTGACTGGGAGATGCAAGGAGGGTGGTTGATATAAATAAGAAAATGGCTGTATCACCGTGGGAACATGTGCTAACTCAGTCAGTGACCCCTGGAGAGCGTAAGGAACTCTGCGAGAGCTTCACCTCACTGTCAAGATAGCCTTTTTTCCCACGTTACGACAGTGTTACTAGCATTGGATATAAATTACATATATAGATGCATTTTACAGGAATATGTAGATTTCAGCATACCCATTCACCTCTCCACACTGGCATTGCCAGATTGCCCTTCTCTCCAACCACTCTGATCTACAACAGTCCTTAAACTGCAGGCTCAGACCCCTCAGTAGTGTTTATGTCCCTGTCATGTTTTCATTTTATCTTGCTATTATGCTTTCAAGCAGTCAGAAGCTGGCAGCCACTGTCTTAAGCCTAAAAGTGAATTGCATAAATTAAGAATGGCCAAAGGGTATCATTGCAACCCGAGGTGTGAAGGAAGGTGGCCAGGTTTCCAAACAGCATGATTAAATATGGCAATATAGCCTTGGCAAGTTAATACAGCATCAATTGCCCACAACTAACGTGATAATTTTTCCATCCAGAAATACTCCAGGGAAATAAACGTTTCTCTTCATTGCCAGGAAAGCGGAATCATTAACGATGAGAATGATGATGAAATGCAGAAAGTCTTGGTTTTTGAGCAAAGCACATTAGTTTCAGGGACATGAGGCTCATTTGTAATAGGGATCTAATTCGTATCATCAACACAAAGACTAAACACTGAAGAGAAGATTTTCTGAAATAAAGATTGACTTCTCTAGTAGTCCCTCTATGTGAAATGTACTCACAAATCGCATTTTTGTGTCTGGGGGGGACATTTGGGTGCCTACGTATCTGTTTGTGCATACCAATGGGCAGTTTGCCTGCACAACTAGAAGAAAAGCAACAGAGATAGGTTTTCCAAATCTGCACTCCCTGGTAGTGCTTCTTGGCTCTCACTTTGAGGAGAACTGGCTCGGTGTGCTTCTCTGTCCTCAGTACTTCTGGGTAGAATTCGTAAGGCATTGAAATGCTCCATGGCACCAGTCCGACCTCTTTGAATAGGGATGAGGCTATTGCTCTGTCTCATCTGCTCTATAGTAACGGTTGACATTAATATTTCACTTTTCACCAGAAATTCTCAAAGCTCTTTTCAAGCCTAATTAAGGTTCACATCACACTTAAGAAGGAGGCAGATATCCTAATGACAGGAAAACGAGGACAAGAGAAGCAAAATGACTTGCTCAGTATCACACAGTTGCAATCCTGAGACTGAAACACAAAGATCTTGAATTATCTCTAACCACTAATGAATGATAATGACTGACCATATTGATAATTAATAGCACTTTCACTGAGCTTAATACATGTAAAGTGCTGTTGAAATACTGTTTCATTCACCATTGCTGATAGCTGGGGCTATGCAAAGTCTTCATCCTGCGACCCACTCCACTTTGCATATGTGAAAAACTGCTGAGTTAATCAGATATTGCTCCACAGCGGAAAGCTGAGCATGGAAATGGTTTCAGGATGAGGTATGAAATAGGATGCTCACAGTGGCTGGCTTTTGGCATGAAGTGTCTGATGTAGGGGTGCTTGAGCTGAGAACTTGGTCTCCCATACTGCCAGCAGAGAGAAGCAGGTTCCACTAGAAGCCCATTCAAAGCACCTGAATTAGAAGCTATTTCTCTCTGAGAGACTAACATTAGTGGTTTCAAGCTAGACATGGGAATACTCTCCCTTAAGTTATTATTCCCATTTTGCAGGTGGGTGAACTGGAAAGGACAGGACTGTGCTGAATTAAGTCAGCTGCCTGCAATGGTTAGGCTCCTTCTTCACTCCCGCATAAAACCCCTGGAAGTGTGTATGAGCAAAAGAATGCAGAGCTGAATAAATCTCCAGGGAATAAGTTAGGTTGTAAAAGTACACATTCAGTATCAAAATACCTCAATGTGCTCTTGGAAAATATATGGTGAGTCATAAGCACCGTACATTAAATGGTCAACGCTTGTTCAACAAGAATAATTTCTCATGCGAGACCACAGGAGTCACAGGAATTGGCTTTGCACCAAACTGCCTGATTCAGCAAGATATTACCTGTGTGCAGAAGCTCTGCTGTTCTGTTTCAGCTTTTAGGCACCAGGAGAGAGGAAGCAACCAGTATGCGGAGAAACTCAAGAGATTCCTCACAGACTCAAGTATAGCAGTGTTCTAACTATATGAGTAGAAACTTAACAGGGACAATGTGCATTTAGAATAGATAATATATGTATGAAATTCATCCCTCCCATGCTATTTCTTCAGCTTGCATGATTGAGACTGAATTTTATCTCTCTGCTTTCTGCCATCTCTGGTATTCTTCCTAAAGCCAAAATTCTGTGGGTAGTCATTAAGAACTATAATACAGGAAGGTGTTTATCAGTTCTATCATTGCAGGTGTACTGGAAGAATGATTGCAAATTGAAATTACTTTGTAATGAGGCCTGAGTTAGCAACAAACCCAAAAAGGAATATTCATTTTTCTGAAATTATCAGAGAGAATAACACTTGGAGAAAACATTTATCATTATGTCAGCAAGGAGGTATGTGATTTATCTTCATAGTAATGGTTTTCATAACTTTGAAGGTAAAGACAGTTGATCTATCTTGATCTTTTTCATATAACATCTAGCGAGTAAATTACTTCATTTGTCTGTCTCAAATGAAGGCTAAGCTAGAACAAGCATGCTTGGAAATTCATCTCCTTGAGCTGTACAGGGTCAGGGCCCATCCTCTGGTCCTGAGGGAAGAAACATGGCACAGTAAAGAAACACTGCACAAGTAAATCCTCTTTGAAAAGCAGGCTGACCTCACTCATTGACCTCACTGATAATGTCATACCGATGGGAACAGTTGCTGATCATGTTATTCCCTGAGCAAGGTACTGTTTGGGCTAAAATGGAGCGTGGAAAAGCATGGCAGAGTGGGACCACATAGCTGGGCTCCAGAGTTTGGCTCTCCCTGCCCTAATACTGGCCAGGCAGCAACTTCTGGTAAGGTATGAGGGATGACTGGGGTCCCCCCTTGGAGGAGACCACGGAGCTGCTGCGAGGGCTGGAGCAGCTCTGCTCTGGAGCCAGGCTGAGAGAGCTGGGCTGGGGCAGCTGGAGAAGAGAAGGCTCCTGAAGGGGACACCTTAGAGCAGCTCCAGTGCCTAAAGGGGCTCCAGGAGACCTGGAGAGGGGCTTTGGACAAGGGATGGAGGGACAGGACAAGGGGAATGGCTCGACCCGGCCAGAGGGGAGATTGAGATGAGCTCTGAGGCAGAAGCTCTTCCCTGTGAGGGTGCTGAGGTGCTGGCACAGGGTGCCCAGAGAAGCTGTGGCTGCCCCATCCCTGGCAGTGTTCAAGGGCAGGTTGGACACAGGGGCTTGGAGCAACCTGCTCTAGTGGAAGGTGTCCCTGTCCGTGGCAGGGGGTGGAATTGGATGAGCTTTAAGGTCCCTTCCAACACAAACCAGTCTGGGAATCTACGATTTTATAATCTTTCCACACCTAGCCTGCTTCTTAAACATCTCAAACTTTTCTTTAACTGAAGTTCATGATGTGTTACCAGTTTTTAAAGACTTATTTTCTTTTTTAAAGCAGACAAAACAATTTTAATAAGAGCCTGAACCAACCTAATGTCAAGCTCCTTGGCTGCTGGCTCACCTAATTTTACCGTTGCTATGATGAGCCCTTGGTTGGTGTCACATATCCAAGAGTTATAGGAGGAGCAGTGTGAAACCCTCAGGTCATCAGCACGCAGGAGCTATTTCTGCTGCCAATTTGAACCCCCTCTCCATTCATCTTCTAAATCGTAACTCCTCGTTCCTATTCCTTTGGAGAATCACAGAGCTGTGCATGCAGCAGGTTTAAAAGCGTTGCCTGCCCTAGAAGTCATACACATGTATTTCTGAAAGCAGCAGGCTTCAAACAGCTCCAAGCCTCCTCGTTGCATGCGGTGCCACAAAAGCATTATGGTAATTCTGAGCATTGAACCATTTAAAATCTATTTTAATTGATTCCCGGCTACTTTGTGATTCCAGCATATTATTAAATCAGTGGTAGATAAAAGTAGCAGGAGGTAACATCTTTTGTGTTGCTGCAGGGAGATCACACCTAAAATAAGGCATTAAATTCTGGGTACCTCATTGCCAGAGAGATGCAGAGAAATTGGGAGAAATTCATAGAAGAGCAATAAAAATGATTAAGGGTCTGAAGAGGCTGAGTTATGAGTGAAGATTAAAGGAACTTAATATGTATTGCTTGGCTAAATGATGACTAAGAGAGAAATGATACCCTTCAACAAGTACTTGGAGGGCATAAATATCACAAATAAAAAAGGAATAATTTAGGACGCTGAAGGACATACAACTTGGGATAAAAGGATGGTGTCAGGGATCAAAGGCTGGCATTAGGGAAAAGGAAACTGCCTCTCGACATACATCATTAAAATAAACCAGGCCGTTTGTGGGAAACCAAATTCTGACACATTTCTCTAATTGTGTTTCAGTATTAATTTTTGCCTGTTCCAGGGAAAAAAGGCATTGTTCTCAGCTAAAAGCTGAGCAGGAACTCCCAGATGCACTCCCAGGATGTGCATGCCAAGAAGGGTAATTCCCAACAGAGCTGGGAAAATAGGATACAAGCTTATCAATTAGAAGGTTGATATACCCTTTACCAAGAGCTGAAGGATGTATAAGATATGATATTAGTGGTCTGTATTTTAGGGATGTGTTGTCTGTTGCCTGGATACCCTGGGGAAAATAAAATAATGCATTTCTTTAAAACATACACATCCCATTAATTAGTGAGAATTATACCGATATTTTAATGGGAGAGCAGACAAGTAGAACAGTAAATCCTTCTGCAATTTTCTCATAGCACCAACTCACAGCTCAGAGCCCAGCCTCAGAGCTGGAAAAAGAGCTGAAATAGTCACCACGGGCGTTGGGGTGCTGTGGTTGCGCATCCTCACCTCAGCCTGTGTTAGAAAGCAAGCATGCATTCCACAGGATGGAAAGTCTGTGTGAAATTGGGCTTTGCTGTGCCTTTGCTCAGCAGAGCGGCTCAGGAGCACAGTAGTCTAAGTCCTAAAACTGTTAAGTACAACATATATATCACCTTGTGGTTTTCCAGACTTACTGCATGGAAACTCCCCGGCTGGATTTAGAAGTCCCCACCCAGTAAGTTATTTGCTTCCAGCTCCTGCTACCACTTTGTTTTCCTGGGCAAAGGGGGAATCCTGAACCTGCTGCTCTCTTGGGGAATGTCCGTTTGCTCCTCACAGTTCATGGCTGAAGGGGGGCAGAGATATTTTGGAGAAGTTTTTGTCTTTTCCTGTCACAACCCACAGCTGCTTCTGCTGAGACTGCAATCTGATGTAAGGGGTTATGCTGGTACCCTGCAGCAACGTCCCTTGAGAAGAGCTTTGGAAAGCAGAGCCTGGTGATGGGAGGTCATGGGAAAAGGGCTCCCCAAAAGCAGCAGGAGTGGGAAGCAAAAAGCTCTGGAGTGCTTGCGGGCAATGAACTTCTTCCCCTGGTTTTTGAGTTTGGGAGAGAGGAAGCACAAAGCAGAAACATCTGCATTCCTAACCCCTCTGTGTGAGGATAGCCTAAAGATGCTGATGCTGTAATGGGCATGCGGAAGGAAGAGCAGCTCTTTTCCCCGGATTAGCATCCCATTACAGCAGTGCTTTGAGGACATGATCTGATTGTTTATCCCAGAGTTCAATCTGGCAATGAACACATAGCTCTGCTGCTGTCAAACCCAGGCACAAATGGTTATGCCAGACTCCTGTCCCAAACCATGGTCAGCAGCAACAAGGAGGGTCTTCCCTGCATAAAAAAATCACCTTTAAAATTCACGCACTTGCACTACCTGTTGTGTGTTTGCTTCTCAATACTGCTAAAGGGCTCTCCTATCTTTTTGCTACCAGAGCTAAGAAATACATACAAACTTGTTTTGAAAGTGAGATGATCCTCTATATGCTGCACAGTAAGCACAGCAACCAGCAGAAATCCCATATACAGAGGTGGAGGTCAGAAGCTTTCATTTTACGAAAACCAATCTAGTCAGAGAAAGTTTTACTAGAATTTCTATACTGAAATCTCTTCTCCTCCCTCTTCAAACATCTGGAATGAGGGGAATTAAAGTTCAGTCTTAGTTTTTAGACTTTTTAGACTATTTATTCTTCTGACTATCATTGGTAACGCAATTAGTTCCTGGACAGTGATTTACTACACCATAAAATGTTGTATTTTCCTCCCCATCTCACCAGGTAGCGCTGAAGATAGTTTGCAAGTGCCTGTGAAATGGGTAGACACAACCTTTATGGAGTGCCTGGAAGTTTGAGTTACTATGTGTAGATACTGCCATCAAGATATTTACTCCATCTGATGCTTGGTGACGAATAGCATGAACAGAGACTTCCCCAGGGAACGAAGATCTTCTTTTCATGACAGCTTATCTCATTTTTTTTTTTCACATGCATAAAAAGGAAGGGAGTATAATTTATGCAGAAATCTGGCTAAGCCTAATTGCTACCCAGGGCAACCCAGGAGGTCTAAAAAGGCCTGTGAGGGCAGCATATTTAACCCAGACCAGAAGCACAGACTGTGCATGAATATTTCATACATCACAGGTTTCACCTAGCCAGGTGTTTTATTCTGTGAGATTTTTTCGCTAGGAACTAGGTGAGAACCAGCTATACACACACTGTGCTGTAGGAAACCTGTGTGATTTTTAAGTCAGTGCCTTGCATATAGTCTTATGGATGTACAATCACCCGTATGAATTCCTTGAAATGTTTGGCTCCTAATTGTAGTGGTGAAAGCTTCTGTTTTGCATTTTACTATTGGGTTACATATGGTTTCACTTCAAAACAGATTCCCACAAATACGTGTAAGTTTCAGGTGCTTCTAAAAGTTATAACCAAAGATGGACTCGATCACGAAAGGAAATACTGAACTAAGTATTCACATATTCTTTCCTTTTTAGCTCATGCTTCATCACCTCAACCTCTTAGAAATACTGTTGCTGAATATTAAACATGTGGATCTAAGCCAAACAGTGGGTTCATTTAGTGTAAGGGGGGAAATACGAAGAGTTTTCCTTCTCCAGTGTGCTCACACAAACCTTGGCCAGATGCAGTCACAGCCACACAACTTCTGACACCATTAGTAAGGGTTGAGTTAAACCTTTGTGGGAAACTGTTACATCACAGAAGGTATGTGCATGTTTTACCTAGATGATTTCATAAGCAAATGATACATTTACATATACAAATATAATTATGGATACATGATAGAATCAGAGAATCCTGGAATGGTTTGTGTTGGAAGTCACCTTAAAGCTCAGATAGGGACACCCCCATGCCACGGGCAGGGACACCTTCCACTAGAGCAGGTTGCTCCAAGCCCCTGTGTCCAACCTGGCCTTGAACACTGCCAGGGATGGGGCAGCCACAGCTTCTCTGGGCACCCTGTGCCAGCGCCTCAGCACCCTCACAGGGAAGAGCTTCTGCCTCAGAGCTCATCT
>NW_009942239.1:0-361 GCF_000696875.1 Nestor notabilis | reverse complement strand
CCCTTTAGGCACTGGAGCTGCTCTAAGGTGTCCCCTTCAGGAGCCTTCTCTTCTCCAGCTGACCCAGCCCAGCTCTCAGCCTGGCTCCAGAGCAGAGCTGCTCCAGCCCTCTGCTGGAGCATCTTTGTGTCCTCCTCTAGACTCTGTCGAGCAGTTCCACTGTGTTGGGGGCCCCAGAGCTGAACGCAGTACTCTAGGTAGGATTCTCTTGGCTTAGAACGAACCTTGCACTTGCTGAGTAGAAGATTTTGGCTTTTTAGCCAGCGTTTGTGCTGTTCCCATTTCAGACTGGACCACGGCAGCACATGCTGCATGCGGTCTGCAAGGTACGCAGCATTAGAACCTGGCTCAAGCGACGGAG
>NW_009942238.1:35664-35876 GCF_000696875.1 Nestor notabilis | reverse complement strand
TTCCACTAGAGCAGGTTGCTCCAAGCTCCACCCAGCCTGGCTTTTTTAGTGTATTAAACTAAAAGAGGAAGAAATTGTTTATGGTGAGGGTGATGAGACACTGGGCCAGGCTGCCCAAAGAGGTGGTGGATGCCCCAGCACTGGAAACATTCAAGGTCAGGTTGAATGGAGCTTGGAGCAACCTGCTCTAGTGGAAGGGGGGCCTGCCCCAG
>NW_009942238.1:33923-35554 GCF_000696875.1 Nestor notabilis | reverse complement strand
TTGTCTCCGTAGCAGAGCTGCTCCAGCCCTCACAGCATCTCTGTGGCCTCCTCTGGACTCACTCCAACAGCTCCATGTCCCTCTTGTGTTGTTGCCTCAGAGCTGGATCAGGACTGCAAGGGGGGGTCTCCCCAGAGCGCAGCAGAGTGGGAGAATCCCCTCCCTTGACCTGCTGCTCATGCTCTGGGGATGCAGCCCAGCACACAGTGGGGTTCTGGGCTCAAGTACACACTGAATCTGGGTCATGGGGACCTTCTCATCCCCCAACAGCCCCAAGTCCTTCTCCTCAGGGCTGCTCTCAATCCATTGTCTGCCCGGCCTGTATATGTGTTCAGGATTGCCCCAACCCATGTGCAAGACCTTGCACTTGGCCTTGTTGAACTACATGAACTACTTGAGAGTCACATAGTCCCACACCTCCAGGTCCCTCTGCATTCCATCCAGTGTGTCAATAGCACCACACAGCTTGGTGTCATCGGCAAACTTGCTGAGGGTGATCAATCCCACTGTCCATGTTACTGAAAAGAGTGTTGAACAGCGCTGGTCCCAGTACCAACCCTTGAGGAACACCACTCACCACTGGTCTCCATTCCATGGGACATTAAGCCATTGATCACATCTCTTTGAGTGTGACCATCCAGCCATTTGTTATCCACTGCGTGGTCCATCCATCAAATCCATGCTTCTCCAGTTTGGAGACAAGGATGTTATTGTCATGATTTAAGCCCAGCCAGCAACTTGGAACCACGCAGCTGCTCGCTCACTCCCCCACCTTCTTCCTTCCTCCCCCGAGTCCCGGAGGGATGGGGAGGAGAATTGGAGGAATGTAACTCCCACGGGTTGAGATAACAGCACTCCAGTAACTAAGGTATAATACAAACCACTACTGCTACCAATAATAATGATAAGGGGAATAACAAGGGGAGAGGACACAATCGCTCACCACCGGCCAACCGATACACAGCCTGACCCGAGCAGCGATCTGGGCCTTCCGGGTAACTCCCCCCAGTTTCTATACTGGGCATGACGTGCTGTGATATGGAATACCCCTTTGGCCAGTTTGGGTCAGGTGTCCTGTCTCTGCTTCCTCCCACCTTCCCCTCCTCCCTGGCAGAGCATGAGACTGAGAAAGTCCTTGGTCAGAGTAAACATTACTTAGCAACGACTAAAACCATCGGTGTTATCAGCATTGTTCCCAGGCTGAAAGTCAAACACACAGCACTCCCCCAGCTACTAAGAAGGAGAAAAAATGACTGCTGTAGCTGAACCCAGGACAGTTGTGCAGGACAGTGTCAAATGCCTTGCACAAGTCCAGGTAGATGTCATCAGTTGCTCTTCCCTTATCTTCTCTCCAGTACCGTAACCATGCCAGAGAAGACCACCAAACTTGCCCTTGACATATTGCCTTAGTGTAGCCATATTGGCTGTCACCAACTGACCTCTTATTGTCCATGTGCCTTAGCACAGTTTCCAGGAGGATCTGCTGCATGATCTTGCTGGGCACTGAGCTGATACTGACTGGGCTGTAGCTCCCTGGGTCCTCCTTTATTCCCTTTTTAAAAATGGGAGGGGGGGTATATTTACCTTTTCTGGTCAGCAGGCACTTTACCACACTGCCATGAGTTCTCAAA
>NW_009942238.1:13233-33807 GCF_000696875.1 Nestor notabilis | reverse complement strand
CAGGAACTTTACCACACTGCCATGACTTCTCAAATATGATGAATAATGGGTTGGCAACTACATCTGCCAGTTCCCTCAGGATGAATCTCATCAGGTCCCATGGGCTTGTGCAACTTCAGGTTCTTCAGATGATCTTGAACCTGATGTTCTCCTGCAGCAGGCAGCTCTTCATTCTCCCAGTCCCTGCCTTTGCCTTCTACAACTTGGGCAGTTTGGCAGAAGCTCTTGCCAGTGAAGACTGAGGCAAAAAAGCCCATGAATACCTCATCCTTCTCCATGTCCTAATGACCTAATGTATTGGTGTTAGCCAGTGTGCAATTAGTGATGCATTATTTTGAGCTACCAAAGGACATCATAGTCATCCTGCAACAAAGAACTAAGCCTCCAAAATGGAGCTGTGCATCCCAACAGCACCTGACAGATGAAATATTGTATTGGGCTCCATCACAACAATCAGACTGTGGATAGATTGCCTTAATTTTCAAGGCTGACAGTCTTCCACTTCTCTCAAGCACTGCATCAGTTCCTTTGCAAAACACACACACCATTTTGAATTTGGTGAATGTGTAGATAATGACAGCTAGTCATCCAACTATTTATTTTGGAATAGTGGTTAGCTTATTGCACTGCAAAGACACACCTCTACATTTTGTCTGGAAGCATAAATTGAGTGGTAAGATACAGTTGCCACCAGAAGTTATTCAATTAGGCACAAACATTCTGCAAGTGAAGAGGCTTTGGTGATTGGGGTTTCCTAGCAAAATATGATGCTTTCAGTAAGCTAATGCTAGCTCTTGCCTTTTTATTAAAACCTCATATAGTACCAGGTACTTTTGCACTAAAGGCAAAAGAAAACACTCACTTATTCCAAGTCTGAATGAATAAATATATATAAATGAAAGATACCCTGTTGCCCTGGGCAAGATTAAACAAATGACCCAAAATGAAATTTGTGCAGAATTTAAGCTCTAAAACTGAAAAAACCCTGAAAACCCAGCTCATCTCTAATTATCTTGAAGAAAACTAATGTTGGTCATGTTGAATGTCTTTAAGGTGCAACAAACACCCTCAATAATATTGCAGATACTGCGCATCTTCAAGGCAGTGTGTCTTCCTAGGATGCGAGACAGGATAAAACCTTCCCAATGAAGAAGAATTTCCCTGTGCAACTAAGATGAATTTTGCTATCAGATTTGAATGAAAGAGGTCAATATAACAGTGAAATTAAACACTAATTTTTGAGCTTTCAAAAAGCTTGTGGCAAACATTTTTATCCATTTCACTCTTTGTGGCTTTTAATTTTGAAACCATTATTTCTTATTAAAAGTTGAATGAAACATGAAGTGTATAGAAAAAGACCCAAAAGGAAAACACCATGATTCTTCCTATTGAAGAAAATATTTCAGGCTAACTTAATTTTCTAATTTTCTGTTTTGTTTTGTTTTGTTTTGTTACGTTACTTAGTTCACCAAAAAGCTGAAAAAAGCCTGCTTTTTTGCCAATTGTGATGGATGCACTCCATCCCCTTAACCAAACTAGGAGTATTCTGGTACCAGTTCCAAAGGAGGTAAAAAGCCATCGCCACACCGAGAACTCCTCCAGGAAACCCACAAAGGCAGAGTGACCCAATGAATCTGGGACATGGATTATGTGATTATCATATGGATAGTGTGTGAATTTTCAAAGACTCATTTATCAAGGAACAAAGAAATTTGTGGGTACAAGAAGTCTCATGAATACCTTTCCCATTGTATGCAATTTGGCTACAAGCCAACGCTTTTATGCCATAAGTGTGACAGCCTCAGTGAGCCTTCTCTGAGCTCTCCCTGCTAGGCAGCATAGCTTTGGATGAGTCAGATTCAAGCTTTCCCTGAACTGCAATTGGACAGCATGCCACATGACACTCCCCTTGAGCAGGGATACTTTTCTCAAGGTTTGAGACTCCTTACCTGAGACTAAGAGATCCTTTCTCACCCAGGGTGGAGAGACCCCTTACCTGCAACAGATCCTCAGTAAGTGACTGATAGAAAGCTGAATTAACACTTATGAAATCCATGTAGTTAATTCATTTACATACACCATTGTCCAAGTTTGACAATAAGACTGGACCTAGCTACACCTAAGCTCCACTGAATTTAGAAAGCAAGAATTCTGAACCTTCTGACTCAACAGGGGGATCTTCCTTACCTTTCTGTGTCTTTAATCTTATTATGTGTAAATAATTCTAAACCGGTTTTAACACAATCTGCCTTTGTATGTTTTATCCATGTAGTAAGTAATAGAGTGAAACTTGCTGTGGAACTTAGTTAAATTTCACTTTTATAAATTCATATTAAACCCACTTTTGCTAATACCTTTTACAGTGATTCTTTAAGTGGCCTAAATCACTCATTTATGACAAAATGGCATAGTGAGTAGGATACTAAATCAGGATTCATTGCACCATATATGAAACTTTTCTCAAGGTTTTAATCCATGCAAAATTTGTAAAGCTCATTACTTGCTCTTAAAGTTTTTCTGAAATAGCAAACCATATGTGTTGTACTCTCTGATTTCCTTTGTTCCCCTGTGTTTCACCTATATGTTATCCCTGAACTGTTTTGATAAATACTTCTGCTGTGCTAGCAAATATAGTTACTTAGAATCTCAAGCTCAGATGATTCAATGTATATTCATCAACCATGTATTAAGAAGAGCATCATCTAACTGATGAAAAGGATGATAACACTATCTGGTCAACCCAGTATGAAGTATTATTTCAAAAACATGTTTGTGTATCAGCAGCTAGTACTACAGTGGACAGATTAACATTAGCAGAAGGGTTATAAATTCAAACAGTAATTAAATTAACTGTCAAGACTGTGGTTTATTGGCAGTTCCCTTGGGGTATGTTTACACTCTGTAGAATCCTTGGAGAGTAAAGCAATTCATTTAAGACAGACTGTCCTAAGTTGGAGGCTCCAGCTCTGGAGAGATGATGCCAGATGGAGGTGGCTTGTTAGAGGAACTTGGTCATAGCTCTAACAAGCTACAAATCCATCCTGTCAGCTCTTGGGCAAACAAGCAGAGTGGAGGCAGGAAACCAAGCCAAGTACAGCTGGCTAATAAGGTATGTAATTGCCTTGTTTCTTTGCATTCACTTTCCAAATTTAGCAACTACTTTGTTGACTTTGGCCTTTAGTAGCTTAAAAATCATTTTGTCTTCCATCAAAATCTATGTTCAAAGTGACTTAATTGGAGGCAAAACACAGACCTGTGGCCAACATGCCTCTCATCAAGACCTCATTCTTGTAAGCTCTAAGTCCATGATACAAGATGCTGACCGTGAGTCTTAACAGTAGAGAGGAAGTTATCTTCATTTGATGTTGGTGTCTTTGTGGCCTACAGCAAGGAAGCAGCAAAGGAAGCTAAGATTTCATATTCAAGTATCATCCTGTCACACTTACCCAGTCCTATTCCTATGTTGAGAGAGACATCAGTTTCTTCTAAAACATAGAATCATAGAATGGTTTGGGTTGGAAAGGACCTTAAGATCATCTAGTTCCAACCCTGAAAAGGGCAGGGACACCTCACACTAGACCATGCTGCCAAGGCCCCGCCCAGCCTGGCCTTGAACACTGCCAGGGATGGGGCAGCCACAGCTTCTCTGGGTAACCTGTTTCAGTGCCTCAGCACCCTCACAGTAAAGAATTTCTTTCTTATATCTAATCTAAACTTCCTCTGTTTAAGTTTAAACCCGTTACCCCCTGTCCTATAACTACAACCTCTGATTAAGAGTCCCTCTCCAGCATCCTTGTAGGCCCCTTTCTGATACTGGAAGGGTGCTATGAGGTCTCCATGCAGTTTCTCTTCTCCAGGCTGAACAGCCCCAACTTTCTCAGCCTGTCTTCTTACAAAAGGTGCTCCAGCCCCCTGATCATCCTTGTGGCCCTCCTCTGGACTTGCTCCAACAGTTCCATGTCCTTATGTTGAGGACACCAGAACTGTACACAATACTCCAAGTGAGGTCTCACAAGAGCAGAGTAGAGGGGCAGGATCACCTCCTTCGACCTGCTGGTCACACGTCTTTTGATGCCGCCCAACACACAGGTGATTTCTGGGCTGTGAGTGCACACTGAAGCTGGCTCATGTTCAGTTTCTCATCAACCAACACCCCCAAGTCCTTCTCCATGGGGCTGCTCTGAATCACTTCTCAACACAACCTGTAGCTGTGCCTGGGACTGCCCTGGCACAAACGTAGGACCTTGCACTTGGCTTGATTGAACTCCAAGAGGCTGGCACTGGCCCATCTCTCAAGTGTGTCCAGGTCCCTCTGGATGGCATCCCTTCTTCCCTCCAGCGTATCAACCTAACCACACAGCTTGGTGTCATCTAACACATCTGGTTAAGGAGGTGATACCATCCCTCTACTCAGTACTGAAGAAGAGTACTAACCTCCTGCCCCAAATGAAGATTAGCTGTGCCAGGCACTACCTAATGATCTTGCTCTGAGTAGTACCTAGATCTCAGAAGAAGTCAGGTTTCAAATCCCACCTGACCCCAGGTACCATTGGTAAGCCCCATACAGTTTCCCTGCTCAGTAGCCTGTGTGGTTTGCATTCTTTCCTGACCTCTCCCCATGAACTGCTTTGTGAATTCAGTCATGTGGGATTTCACTCTAGGCACAAGTCACCTAAAAATTACACAAGGCAACACTCTGCACCACAGTACCTGAATCCTTTTTTTTGGAACAGATGGGGGTTTTTTTATTTAACGTGCAATATCTACCCTTCCCATAAAAAGAGAGCAAAATGGTAGTTGCTGCTAGGAATTAAATTTTCATTGTGTTCTTTGGAAAGCAAAAGGATGCCAAATGTAATTGCCCTGCTAGAAGGGTAGCAGAACATGCACGTACATCT
Source organism: Nestor notabilis (assembly GCF_000696875.1). Classification (NCBI taxonomy): domain Eukaryota; kingdom Metazoa; phylum Chordata; class Aves; order Psittaciformes; family Psittacidae; genus Nestor; species Nestor notabilis. The sequence continues at coordinate 28,909 of NW_009942238.1, read as the reverse complement.
AAGCTGGTTCAGTCTTTACCTCAACTAACAGTTGAATTTTCTAGTTCCAGTTACATATCAAAGTATATACAGTTACATAGCTGCAAGGAAAAACAAAGAGAAATCCTTCATCCTTTAAGCTTTACTCTGCATTTACAGGAATTGCTTTTGTTAATTATATTTTTCATCATATCAGCTAGCATTTGCTAAACACAATGATGTAAAAGCTTTCCTTCACTCTTCAGCCAGTAACTCCACTAGAATAAATACATTGTTAAAAGAGGACAGAAGATTCACGCTTCTGTTGAAATGGTTAATATGACAATGCACATTTTATGCAAAAAACCTGATTTGGCTGACAACTGTGGAGGAAAGCAAGTATAAATTATTGCCATTTAAATTCTATATCCTACTGGAACAATTGTTCAGTGCAGAAGCTGCTTCAGACATAGGGATTATTGTTTAGTTTAAAATAATTATTGGAAGAGCTGAAAGCAAAACTATTTCCTAGGGATAGAGTGTATATTATTGTAGCCACTGCACTGATAAATGTGACTCTGATAATCTTATGATTAAAACATGCTCAAGCAGACACTGGCAAAATAAACTGCAATAGATTTAAAGAAACACAAATGTAGAAAAATATAAAAGTAGAAATGACTTTTAAAAAATAATAACCACATTAGAACAGAAAATGAATATATTGGCACCAGGAGCTTACACGAAATAACATGGTCACTGTGTCCTGATTTATGTATGTTCTGTGAGTCTCCATATTTTTTGCATAATTTCCTTATACCTTTTTGCCTGAAAGGAAAAGGAGAAACTCTCACCCAACTTCAACTAAGCTATTTCAGAGTAACATGAAAACTTTGACTTGGGCTGACAAATGACCTCGCCATAGGGATCTCTTTCTCTGCACAAAACTGGCCATTGAAAAGTACTATAATGACACATGGTAGTGATTTTATTGGAATAAGCTTATTCATTCCTGTTGGCTGTCAAGCAAGTTTCTATATGAACCATTTATCAAAAAATCAGTGGGAGGCTTTTGAATATAATTTTTCTTGAAAACATATAGAAATATCTGAGCTTCATAAATGTACTGATGTGTGTCCCTGTGTGTGTGGGTGAGTGAAATGAACCTGTGTCTAGACAATGAAAAACTATAAGAAGCTCTGAAGTTCTCTCAGATGAGGTCCCAATATGGCATGGAAATTCCTCAAAAAACTTTCCGTCAAATAGGGACACTTTGTGGTGGTTTCCCAAAGCAATGGAACAAACAAATGAGTAAGATGACTTTGTGAAATGTAAGATAGTCGGTGTGATAAAAAATGAATAATACTGCAAGAGAGTTTCTAAAACTTGTATTGCATTCTGTGAAAAGAGGCATCCTCACTATGTCCTGTTCTTGCTGGATTCTTTGTCTTGAGCAGCTGCTACAGACCACTGTCAAGAAAAGGGATATGGGATATCTTTGTCTAACTTGTTAGGCAAATTCACATGTTTCATATACAAAGCAGTAAGAACAATTTAGATAATTTAATTATATGATAATGAGCTCAAATTACACAGACAGAAATAAGGAAAAAAGTTAATATTCCTAGTATATATACACTAATGTATTCAGGTTTTCCTCTAATGCATGTATGAAGACACATCCAAGTTCAAACACATCCCAATAATTTTTCATCTAGGCTCATCAGAAAAAAATCACTTTGGTAAAAACATATGGAAGGACACATTGTGTGCAAACAGAAGAAATATATTTACATGGACAGTAGGACCACATTTGTAACATGCATAAAACAGGAAGGTAATTTTACACAAGCATGCATGGAAAATTACACATGCAGAAAAGGAAAGAAGACCTTATGACATTCTCTTCTAATGATATAAACCCTGCCCCATTTCCACACATCTTGCAGTGTGCGCAGCCCATGGGACAAAGCTTCACCAGAGACCTCACCTTAGGCAGTGTGCATTTTACCTCAATTTGAGGCTTCTGTTCATGTTTCAAATAGAGCAGTGGAGAGTTAGGTATCCCAGTATTCTCACCTTGCATACTGAATTCTTTTCCATCTGTGGATGATAAATGATCACAGACATTTCATTTGGTTTGCCAACTGAGAACTGTGAAACATGGCATGTCAATAAGAGACAACATTTCTGAAATCAAACAGATTTAGATCTGTTTAAAATATTAGAGGCTTTTAAAAGTATCCTGATGTCAGTAATAATTGTCTTTTTAGTTCTGGTTATAATATAAGAATGTGGATGAGAAGGACAGGTAGATGGATGACAAGACTACTGTGATCCCTAGCTAAAATTAGAAGTGAAAAAGATAGTATAAAGTAATGATGTTTGGAAGAAAAGGTAGCGAACCTAAAAAGGATTGATGTGATGTAGCTGTAATAGAGAATGTCAGAATAAAGCGATTTGTTTCAGTATGACACTGATAAAAAGACAAGGAAACACACATGAAAAGAAAAAAAAAATTAATGAGGGCTTCAGGAAGCATTTTTCATGCAAGGAATTTTAATACTCCAGCCTGCATTCAAAAGCAAATTGTAAGACAAAAGCTGTGTGATTAATTCAAGAAAGAGGTATGCAAAATGTCACACTGTTACTCTGATTACTGGTTAGATTTATGATATAAACTTCACAAATTACAGTACACAGAGTGGAGAGGAGGAATAAATATTCTTTCTAAAACTTAATCACTTTCTAACATGAAAAAGCTACAAGGTGATTCTTCAAAGACTAAAAATGTAGCCTGAAAAAGCATTATTTTGTTGTTGTTGTTGTTATTGAATCTTAAGCTAAATCAGAGGAAATTGGAGTACCCAAATCCATCTGAGACCACAAAAATATAGCATTAGCAGAGTAAATTATTCTCATGTTCAAGCTGCCAAAAGCAATTTAGTCCATGTGTATAGAAACAAAATCACAAGACTAAATCAATATGTTTTTCCCATGTTTGTGCAGGAAGGATAATTGATTGGAATTATAGGTCACATCTATGCTAATGTACCACCCAGCAGCTGACACCATCTCTTTATATTTGAAATGAACACCAGCTCATAATACGCACTTACATGCCTTTTAATTACTTCGCTTTGTAGCCAGAAAGTGGAAGGCTAACTCATTAACCTTCTTTGTTTTTCAAGAAGGTGTTTTTTTCTTTCAGCCCTGTTTCGGCCTGCAGTTATTCCCATAGACCACAGAGATATCTGTTGGCAAACCTGGTCAGCTGCAAATTCAAACCCACATTCCAGTCTTATCAATAAATAGAAATGTCATAGATTATTTTTCCTATTTCCAGGTGTGAAGCAGTTTTTGCAAATTCTAAAATTCTTCTACAGATTGCTTCTGGCAGATGATTAAGAAAGTATTTTATAAACAATGATATAAAACATTGATTTAAAACCAGGACATTCACTTGTAACAAGCATTTCTCTTACTTATGAGTAATGACTCCTATTTAATGCATTCTTAATGCCTTCCTAAAGCAGAAGCATCAATGTGCCAGGAAGAAAAGAGTAACAGTTTTCCTGGGCCACTATAAAATTTTCCAAAGTCAGGACTACAGAACTGGATAAGGACAAAGAAACCCAAATTAGAGAGCAAATAGCAGAAAATAATAATTCTGTTGCCTTTACAATATTTTGTTTATTTTCCTATAAGAAGACCTAGAAAAAGAAGACAACCCTATAATAGACATTTCTCCAGAAAATTAAGACACCTTCGTTTCATGCTCTCCCATCCCCCAAAAATAAAAATGCATAGTCATTCAAGGGAAACTATAAATGAGCGTGACTGCATCTAATTTTGGTAAGAAGCTGTGATAAGCACACAGGAACAAGTCTGCACTTCAAAGGAAGCTTTAAGTGACAATGGATTAAAACTGCCTTTGTCTAATCAGTTGTTTAAATACTACTAATCACCTGGGCTATGTGCTCCACACCCATAATTTGAGGGTCTTCATACTGAGATCAGTGATTTTCATGTGCTTGCAAGTTATACAAACAAAAACTTACAAAAAAAAAAGACTCCAAACAAAGCTCACAAGTTAACACCTTCTACACTTTAAAAAGGAGCTGCACACTGAATATGTAAATTACATCTTTAGAAAATTATCATATCATATTTTAAGGAATATACAAGCAAGGGAAAACATCCTGAAGCCAGAAAGCCAGAAATGTAGCAATTAATGTCCATAGTAGAAATGTTAATTGAAGGTTCTTATGCAGGAGGGCAGAAGGAAATTAATTATTTCAATGGACATAAGGCCATGTCAGTAATTCTGAGTTAGTTTCTTTGCCTGCCTCTTTGACACCCATCTACATCTTCTGTGTTGTCCCCTCTGCTGTATTTGCACATCTGTGTGTACATCTGAGCAAGCCTGGAAATATGGGAACATCCTAATCTGAAAAAATAACACTTTTTTCTTATTTATCCCAAAATAAATTTTTGCTAACTGATCAGTTCCATGGTCTAGCTCACCCCATGACTGTAGAGGCAATAAATTAAAGACCTGGAAAAAGATGAAATTCCTTATGTTGATTTATGTATTACTGCTGCATACCAGAGCCTAAGAAATGAGGAAGCTGAACTCTTCTTAGGAGAGAAATTTTGTCGTTTCATTCCAGTGTAGAGACACAGCTGGACACTATGTGCACCAGTACCAGTAACCACCTTTAATAAAAGCAGCAGAAAGATTTGGCTTGGCAACTGAGAGTATACGATAGCCCTGTTTGCAGGGCAGTTTGCAGGGAGGTTTGCAGCCACCTTTATAGGATAGGCAAGGTTGTGGAGCTGGTGAGGCAGAAGGGTAAGCCCAGGAACAGTTTCTGTTGTTTTATTATCTTCTATTTTTGTCAACTCTTTTTACAGAAAATAAAATAAAAAAAAAAGACAAAGACTGGCATTTCCTACAACTGAGTCTTCCATTAAGCTGGAAGAATTTGAGGGGAAATCCACCAGTGATGACGAAGACCTGAGTATAAAGACTTAAGAAAAGCTGCCAAGATAAGATTCAAAGACAAATTCCTAAACATATGGAGATCTAATTGCTCCCCTAGTGATCACATTATTGTTACACAGGCTTACCTGGTGTAGCCCCGAGGACTGTTGGCAGGATGCAGGGATGAATCAGTCTCAAAGCCTGAGCTCTTCAAAAGGATATGCCTAACACCCTGAACACCAGTCTCAATATTTTATTGTCACTGAAGCTGCTGTAATGAAGTTTGTCATTTTCCATCTTCACAGCACCCTGTGTAATCAAATATGAATGATTAAAACATATTGTTACTCCCAGCAAGAGGTAATCTGTGGCAATACCTATCACAATGCTAGCCTACTCCCAAAACTGGGGTGCTAGAATTTATCATCATGCAAGAGTCATTAACAACAACAACATATTTTGTATGTGCTCAAAGCATATCAAATGCACAGCATCTTTGCTTTCTGCTCCCATATATTAGCTATGCCTTTCTACTAACTTCCCACAGGAAGACCGTAATGCTCCCAAGGTGCTCAACAGCCACCTTTTCAATAGCTGCATGATGCTTTTAGGTAAAAAGTGAATGAATATTGCGTAAGATTGGACCAGGAAGTCACGATGACAGCACACATATATTGGATAACAGCTTTCTTGTGATGGTTACAGTGGCAAACTTACATGAAATGCCAGTAGTAGTAGTAAAAATGAACCATGACATAAAAAAACCTAAGCTTCTTATAATCTTTTGAGGACAAAAATAAAGGTCAGGCCATTTAAAATAACATAAACTCCAGGGAAATCCAATGGGGTGCTATGCAGCAAAAGATAGCTCATTTGAGAGCTGACAAAGATGTAACTCATTAACTTGCTGCACTTGGACAACCAGGAAAGAAATCCTATTGCACACCAGCTAAGAAATCAGAACTAATGCCCAAATAATAAGGAAATGTTGCTGTTGGAGCAAGTCCAGAGGAGTGCCATGAGGATGATAAGGGAACTCAGTGCCACTGTCCATGTCGCTGATAAAGATGTACTCTCTCTGTGCGGTCATGCAGCCAATTCTTTATTCACCAAGTGGTCCATCTATCAAATTGATGTCTCTCCAATTTAGAGACCAAGATGTTGCGTGGGACAGTATTGAATGCTTTGCACAAGTCCAGGTAGATAACAACTGCTCTGCCCCTATTCATCAGTTCTGTAGCCCCATCATAGAAGGCCACCAAACTGGTCAGGCATGACTTGCCATGTTGGCTGTCACCAACCACCTGGTTGTTTTTCATGTGCCTTAGCATGCTTTCCGGGAGAATCTGCTCCATAATCCTGCCAGGCACAGAGGTGAGACTGACTGGTTTGTAGTTCCCTGGGTCTTCTGGTTTTGCCCTTCTTGGAAATGGGGGTTATATTACCCTTTCTGCAGTCATTCACCTGACTGCCATGATTTTTCAGATATGATGGACAGTGGCTTAGCAACTTCATTCCCTAGCTGCTTCAGGCACCGCAGATGGATTTCATCAGGTCGCATGGACTCGTGCATGTTCAGGTTCTTAAGGTGGTCTTGAACCTGATCTGTCCTACAGTAGGCCTAAGGTCTTCGTTCTCACATCTGTCTTTCAAGACTTAGGCAGCATGGCCACAGCACTTGCCAGTGAATATTAAGGCAAAGAAGTCATTGAGAACCTCAGCCTTCTCTAAATCCAGGATAGCCAGTTCTCCCGACAGCTTCTGGAGAGGGCCCATGTTACCCCTAGTCTGTCTTTTGTTTGCAACATACCTATAGTAGTCCTTCCTGTTGTCTTTCACATCCTTGACAGGCTGAATTACAACTCGGCCTTAGCTTTCCTGACCCGAACCTAGCTTCCTAGGCCTCATGGCCTTCTTGCCCCATTTCCTTCTTGGAGATTGGAGACCCTGATGATGTAACTTGTTTCATTCCTTTGAATGATGAACTTTGACTTAATTGACCATCTGTGCATTATATTAAAGGACTTATCTACAGTAGCCTGTAGTGACATGCTACTCATTGCAATGACTGCTATAATTTTACCCCTAGTCGCAAAAGAAATTTTCATTCTGTAATGACTCTTTGAACCAAACAGCTAGGATTTTAAATTTTTGTCTCCTGCAGGAAGGGATAAAAAGATAGAACTGAGTAATGACATTCCACTAGCATCTATTTATAAAGAATGTACCATATATCACTCCCTTGGTTATCTCTAGAAGCAAACGCTTTGCCCAAAACCCTTCCCAAGAGGCTTATTTTTCTTGGGGATATCACAGTGGCTTCTCTACTTGTGTTTTAGCCTTTTTTTCTGTTTTCCTATATCTTCCTGGCATGCATGTGCCTCCACCTGTGTTCTGGCTCTGCTTTCACTTTATCATTCACCAAGGAATAACCTAGTCATCTGATTGACTGTCTGCTCAAAACTTCTCTCTTGAGCAGGGATGTGAATGTGATATCTTCAGCAGTCCGATTATGGTGGTGGTACTGGTGAATTTCTCCCTCTCCCCCTTTTTTTCCCTTTTTTTTTAGCTATTTCAAAAGCTACTGCATTGCAGTTACGACACATACAACTTGACTGGAGAGGGGAGTTTTAGCAGTTTTAGCAGCTTCATCATCCATCTTCCTTTTCCACTAAACCAATTAACTTTCTCTCTTTTTGAGAGAAATAAATTTTGACTAAGCAGTAGCCAAACATTTTTGCTCTTTCATCTAGAAATTCAACAATAATGATGGCTTTGACATTAAATAATGACTGTGTTAAGTACTTTAGAAGACAGAATTGGAATTCAAAAATATACCAACAAAGGAATCTTCCAAAATCTCCAGGAAGAAATTCAGCTTGGCAGAGGATGCTGAATTCACAAATACCAAATGAGGGTTAAGCAACTACCATAAATCAAGTGGCAGAAAAGGTCCTGGGTTTATAGGCACATAACAAAATTTAAATTAGGTTTTATTTTTACAGAAGATACAAAAAATTACTCTGCTTTACAAGGATTAGTAAACTTTCAGCTGAGACGCTGTCATGTATTAAAAGAGAGGTAGACACATGTCAAAAGTGGGAACCATTGCATAGTGGCAGGGAAATACCTGTTTGGGGAGGCTTAAATAAGTTTAACTAATCTCAGTGCATGGGAATAAACTACATCTCTTCTTTATCTCCTTTTCAGCCCTTTTTAGATTGAAATTACACACTGCAAATTTAGAGAAACTAGAAGTAGAGAAAAAAGTTGTTACAAACCAGTACTTTAGCCATGGCTTCAGGATAAGCTGTGGCAGCTGATAAGTCTTAAATGGTTGAATTGTAACCTCTAAACCTGTATGTGGTTTCAGAGTTGGTAAGCTAAGGGACTGCACCCTTCTCTCTCATAATTCATATTCAGCTCTAATTCATATCAGGGGAGAGAGTTCAAAACATATGAAAAGGTTCTATAGACTGTCTCCTACTATAATTCAGATAGCTCTAATGTCTTAAGGTTTTGGGTAAGATGCCAAGTCCATCTATTTTGCCATTCACTGGGTGGGGTAGGTGCAAGGCTGGAGTGAATTGGCTTTTCTTGCCTTCAGTTGTGGCTGTGAGACTTTTCTGGCTGCTATGAAGAAGTCTTTTATAACTATGATGGCAGAAGCATATATTTATTTGGTGTTAGGAGAATTTCATTCACTGGGCATGTATAGCTGAGTTCCTGAGGAGCACAGTTTACCATATAAAATCTGAATAAATACACATTAAAAGTAGGCTGGTGTTCTGCACTATCTGAATTTTAAGGAGACCCCTGATATTGAAGGATATTTGGCCAGCCTTGGAGAACAGTATGAGTACGAATTCATTACTGTTTCAGAGCTATACAAACACTCAGTCTTTGATAATAAAGGTCATACAGGTTTTCCGAAAAAGAGAAATCTCAAGCCATGGAAGGAAGAGTGATCTCAAGTTAAAAAAAAAAACTTAAAAATCCACAACAAAACAAGCACAATATCAAACTAAAAAAGTTAATGTAGAAATGTGATTGTAAACAATTTATTTCCTTATTCTTTAGCTGACATAACAGACTGGCTAATTTAACCAGTCTCTTATTTAATACCAACAAGAATGAGTGTAATTCTAGGCAATTATTCTCATCTTGATGCAGAAGAATCAATCATTCAATCATAATGATAAACGTCCATTAACAACTGCAAAATCACACCACTTGTTATTTGGAAAAGTATATGACCTCTATACAAAGTTTAAATGAATTTATTTGGATTAGCTGCAATCAACTATCAAATTATTTCATAATCTTTGGAATAACATTACCAAGCTTCTAAAAACCCAGTTTGCTGAACAATGACACACAGTCATTATTTTCTCAAGCATAATAAAACCTAAAGCGCTAGGAAATAATCTACAGCTCTAGTGACAAAAGCAGTTGGCGCTTTCCTCACCAAAGAAACTACTGCAAACACACAAATCTCTTCTTCATTCTCCAGGAATCTTTACATTACTAATGAGAATTTTTATTTTATTTTGCTTGTCTCCATTTGCTTTCCAGCCTGGGACCCAGCCAGGAAAGCATTTTGGAAGAGCAGCTGAGAGCAGTAACATCCATGACCTCTGAAGCAAGATTTTGCCTGGAAAATGAATGCTGGAGGCTGTCTGTTTTCTGCCTCACATTCCACAGGGACCCGCATTCTCACAGATGACGGGAGAAGCTTTGTGTTTCTCTTACCAGAGCAGGTAACACACATGAGCTGTTCTGGCAGCAAAGGTTAATGAAAGAGGATGCTATGACCTGGCACTAGTCATCACAAGCACGGTACTACTAAGGCAAGGAAAGCCTAGGGAAAGCACAACAGCTCCCTTGCAGGAAAAGTGATACGCAGCTTCTTTTTCATGTAACTTGGTCTCTGAACCATAAGTTGATTTAAATCTGTTAGCTTAATTGTTTTATCTAAGAAGAAGATTAGAAAAAATTCCACAAATAAGATGTCAGAAGATGTCCCCAGGGCACTGCTACCTTCTTATGTTTTATAAATTTCATCATTCGAAAAACTGCTTAAGCAGCTCTCTAATTTGTTCCAGGAAATAAAAAAAATGAACTGTTTCATTGGATCTAAGAGGCTGGTGTCACACTTATTTTCTGGTTTTAGGTATAATTCCTTTTTGTTGTTTTTCACTCAGTACAGCACAGTATTTTAGCCCAGATCAAGTACTTTGTCCCATCGAGATGACTTTCCCAAGGCTGGCTTTTAGTTTACTGCATGGCTGAGCATTTAGGACTGCCACGTTGTGAATCAGTGGGTAGGAAGTTTTACTCCTTAGCACAACATGGCCAGCCAGCTCTAGCTTTCCCTGTGGACTAGAAACTCCGGAACACTGTCAAGAAATGACACTTTTGTCATATTTACTCTTAAAATGTCACTTTGCATTCAGATTTGAACACAGGCAAAAATATGGGAGTTTGCTGACCTTATCCTGATTCTACCTCTGTTTGATGTGAAATTATGCATTGATACATTCAGCCACAAGACATTTCAAGATGAAATATTTTTCAGCAACATGAAAAGCAGGAAAAGTCTGAAAAGTGTCATAATTTTCCAAACGTGTCAATAGAGTGCACAGTACATCCGATATAAGGCTTTGCCTTGTGCATTTGTCATGATACAAATGGCTCTTCGTCCTCAGGGGACCTGCTTGGTATGTTCTAGCCCCTTTTGCCCAGAGATGAATTAGTGCATTTAAAGGAGAGCACAGAGGCTGCTTTCTGAGGCTTAAGCCTTACTTTGTTCTTGGTCGCAACTCAACTCACAGAAAGCATCATTCACATGCACAGACACTCACAGGCCCAGGTTTATGATTAATCCCACCGCAGTGTGCTCATACATGTGTAACAAAAATGGTCCCTTTGTGGAACCTAATGGACTGAAACAAGGGAACAGTATATTCAGTCAGTTTTTTGACCAGTAGGTAAAAAGTTCAAACTCAGCCCAAACTGAAGGATGACTCAAGTTTCGTGTTTGGACTTTCTGAAAATTTTCTGTGAAAACAGTATGTGTGGGAGAGTACACATGTACAGCAAAAAGTGATTACAGGTGATGAGGAGGTAAAGAAAGAGCATGTTCAAGAATTTGTAATGCATTTGCACTTCTGTTAGTTATAGCACACAAAACATCACTTGAATTCATCATGTAATTGTTCTTTGTCTCCCCAGTGTCTTGTGGGAACATTCCCTTTAGCACTTTGATTTGTTTTCTCTAAGCTTAAAAATGTATTGGCACCCGTTATTGACTAATCTGGCCCAGATACAATATGGTACAGTGCAGATTTATCACACTGTGACAACAAACTGGGAATAAAAACTTCAGGGAAGCAGTAAATCAAGGCTGCAATAATTCTTTTCTGAGTGCCATGCGGAATCTGGTGGAGCTTCCAGAGCACTTTTTACCAGCCACTGCTCATGCTGGCTGCTCAGCCAGGAGCTGAGCACAGGGGATTTAACCTGCTGGTAGAGCTCCTGGCCCCCCCTCCCTACTTCTCAATGGGATTGTTCTGCCCTGGATGTAAAGGGAGTGCTTCCTGGCACCCTACATTCCTCCCTGTCCAAACAAGATTGCAGACTGTGCATTGCTGCTCAGCCCTGGCATGGTGCTGTAAGGTGGAGAAAGATTTGTTACACTGGTTACATCTCATACCACATATCTAGATCAGCTGCTCAAAGATCTCAGAGATTCAAAGATACTACAGCCAAACTGATGTTACGGATGGAGGAACCAATAGGAAGACACCTGTGATAGCCTGGCTGTATGAAGTTCATTCTTGATAGTTAAGCATTCAAACACTGTTGAAGTTTGGAAATTTTAGTGTTCCTGGCAGCTGAAAATAGTTACTGCTGTGCAGTGCACCCCTTCAACAAGTAACTGTGGGTTTATACATTGTGGTTTTAATTATGATGCTGAAGAGAAATGGATAACACAAGTTTTTCAGTGAATACACACATAGCTGTTCATCAATAATTTCTCATATTGTGAACTGTCTTTGCTAACATAATTATTACTGTGATTAATAAGCTGCTAAACCAAGATCAGAAGTGTCCATTCTTGAAAGAGTGAAGCGCAAAGTGATGACAGTGACATGCGTTTAAGTTACGGCTAGATGCTTACATGAACATATAAAGTTACACTGAGAAAGAGTAAGTCAGAAAAGATGCGTAGTTTTAGAAAGAAAGTAGAACAACTGCATTGGATGGTGTATGGAAAGCACTAGGAATCATGAAACACTATTCTTCAACATTGTAAAGGAACAATTAAATGCTTAAACGGTTCTTTTAGTGTCAGTAGAAAGTCTGTAACTTCAATGAAACTGCAGCAGATGCTGAAAGAGTTTTTTGAACTAGGAAATAAGGTGCTTTATTTATAGGAAAAGTTATTGCTAAGCATGAGTAATGAGGACTTGTTCTGAGCCTTAATTTGTATGTTCATTAAAAATAGAAGGTTGGATTTTATTTTGTTGCCCACAGAGCTCCTATAAATTCATTGGAATGCCACAGAACAACATCAGTTTATTAGAATCTGAGCACAAAGTAATTCTGTCAGTTCAGTGTGTTTTTTGAGACACACAGACGTTGACTTGTAATAGATTGGCAGAAGGCCTAGATTCTCTTCTTAACAATCCTATTTGGTACCTGACTCTGACAGCACCAGTTTAGGTAGCAGATTGAAAAGATCACAGCTGTATCTTGCTGTTCTTTTGCACAGAAAAGTTCTATAGATTTCAGAGGAAGGTTTGTACCTGTAAAGGCTGTAGATCTCGAGTCTCTTTTTGATTATTGTCTTATAAGCATGTGTAGCTAAACCAATGTCTGTTATAACAAGTGTACCCTTGCTCTTGTGTGGTTATCCTACTGATTTTGGAAGGATGTCTGTGTCTGAAAAGTGAGTATGACTGTGCCTAAAATAATTGTAACCACCTTTATTTGTTACAGTTTTTGCTCTGGGACTCTGAAAGAAAATCTGCAAGTAATTTTCTTGGGTGATAATTCTGCAGCCGTGGGTTGGACCCCAGGGGCTTCCATGCCACTTCTTAACAGGTTCATCTGAGATGAAGCAACAGCAAAAAGCTGGGATGCTGCTATGTCTGTTTGACCCTACAATGCTGACCTGATGTTTGTGTACTATTCACAGCTGGCAGGACAAAAGGGTGGCCATGTGGCCATCTTGGATATGCTGGTTTTCACCCACCACCAAGTGCCAGTCAAAGCTGGCACTTGATTATGCCAAAAGAAGAAAGGGGGAAAAACACTACCAGATGATGCTTTTTCACAATACCTGCTACATGCAGGTTAACCTTCTATCTGGAATAAAATGGAACTATGTGAATGTAAATAAAATGGAAAATATAGAATACAAGTTTTAGCATAAGCCCTCAGGATTTTCCACTAAGTTTAGTTATTTTTGGAGGACGATTGTCCATTACTATTTGAATTCCTAAAAACATCAATAAGAAGAACACAAGACTGTCTACAAATACTACGTGCTGTTCAGCTACCTTTAAAGGACTTCCACTAGGTACTAAGATAAAACTTCAGAAGCCTGAAGACCTGTGTAAAAGAGGTCATAAACTTAAAGCAGTGCTAAGGCTGTATTGCCCAAGGAGCTGCAGGTTCAGATCAGAGGAGCTCAAAGCTTGTAACTAAGTGACCAACCATCTGAAGTTATCTGCCTAGGCTTCTGAATTGTTTGTGGTTACTCCTTGACTTTTTAACTCTGCAAAGAGACTTTCATTATTTTATGTATTTAAGATCTGGGTACTTTAACTTTTCCCAATTAAAAATCAATTTACGTAAGTTTTATTGATTCATGGTATTCAGAAATTTATTATTTTTCTTTCAAATAGCAGAGCTTGAAAATATAATTCTACTATTATACAGATTGATGTGGTTAACAATCTTTTTTCTCCTACTTACGAAAATGCATTAAGCAAACATACAAGAAAAAAATCACAATCTTTTTCCCTCTCTGTACCTGCAGCAACTTGAAAGAAAATGATGAATGGCAAAATGTAAGAGCAAAGGCTCCCAAAATGAAGGAAGTGATTAGGTTCTATATTTTAAATTAGAAATAACTGCTCTGAATACATAAGCAGACATCCATTTATATCCTGGTTAGACCCTGAAGCTTCATTAATTGCAGTGGAATCGCACACAAAATGAAGACTTCCTCCAAAAAGCCAGCCTTACTCAAAGGAAAAATTAATGTTTTATGATAGTATTTTCCACATTAGAGTTCTGGTCATGGCTAAATCATCATGGATAAACATACATATATTTAAACAGAGAAAGGATACACTCTTTTAGTCTAAAACTGAACCATAGAAAAACCACTAGACTCAATACTGATTATTCAGATTAATCATTAACCAAACAGAGGTGCGAACCAAAAAAACATGAGTTACTATTTCTATTTATAACGTTCAAGTTTGTGTGACATTTCTAAATGCCTTTTTGTCATACCCAGTTGCTTCATGTTGTTGCAAATACAGATGAAAACTAGATCAAAGGATAGCCTGTGTTGCTAGTAAACATCCAGTCTCCCTTTTCCTTTCAGTCATATCCTTTTTTACACTAAATAAATCTGGGAGGATTCCTGTGTTTTTACCATTTAGATCATCACATGATTTCCACTGGAAGATGCACCAAAACGAAGGCAAACATAGGATATGCAGCAAATCTGGATGAAGTACTGAATATCCACAAATTCGCTTTGAGAAAAAGTCAGTAAGCCCACTGACACTTCCTGAAGGACTTTACCCATGCTACTGAAGCATTCAAGAACTACTCACATATGTAACTGTATACTCAGGACCATATTTTGTATGAGCCAGTAACAGTTCTTTGTCTAAAAAGGAAAAAAAGAAAAGTGAAAAAAAAAAAGGATACATATATTTTATCACCTCATGAGAGCACTCATAATTTATACATCTACATTTTATAATCATTTTACCAGACTATTTTATATTCAAGAGAAACATGTACTTCTTATGAAAAGTTATACAGTGTGATCATTGCATTAGTTAAGCTATAGAAAAATTGGATTGAAAACAAAAGGCATGCTGCTAAAGCATGTCATCAACGAATGTATTTTTTAACTTGAATCTTAAAGGAGTACAGTACTTCTTCCTTATAATCCTGCCTGAAGTTTTCAGAGTATGATTTATTTTCCATTTACTCACTTTTGCTGTAGTCAGTTCTTTTCCTATTACAAATCCCACATAGTTTATCCAGGAACTCAGGAGAATCTAGACAACAAATAAGCACTATGAGGAAAGACAGAAATATTAGAAATGTTGAGCTCACAATAACAACAGAACACTCATTAAGTGAAAAGTCAGATTTCTGCTACACCTTCATACACTCGTCTGCCACTGTTGATGCCTTTCTGAATAAAAAGTGTGCATCACTACTGCTCTCAACTGCAACAAACATTTTCCTATTCAACAAAACTCCTTTGAGGTCATGTTCCATATATGCCCTTAATAAAAGCAATCTTAAAATGAACTTTCTATGGCTCTCACCTTGCCTATTTTATCATTTTGCTACTTTCTGTTAGCTTTTCTTCCTCTGTCCCATAAAACAGAATCTGCTGTTTTTCATTTTGAAAGCCTTTCATGAGGGAAACTTCAGGAATGGGCCTTGGGTCTGGGAAAAGGGAAA